>NC_069802.1:6304921-6605156 GCF_027406575.1 Nycticebus coucang
TAGCATCTTCCAATTTTGAAGACACCTCTCACGCTTCCTTTCTGAAGTTTTTCTCCAGGCTCTGGTCCTTACTCAGTCTTTGAGCACAGCCGTTTTCCTGCTCATTATTTTCCAGGTTGCTTATATGCCCCTCAAAGTACAGGGTCCCAGACGTGGAGGCAGCCCTGTCCGCCTTGTTTCTTCTGCCTCTCTTGGGCTTGTCTGTCTCATTTCCGTGTATGGGGATCTGCCCCCAAGGTTAATTCGGCCCAGGTTGGAGAGCCACTCCTCACATTCCTCCAGTTTGAGATCTGAGAGTGCAGTCATGTTTTCTGGACCTAACGCACCAGAAACAAGGTCAGGATATTCAGGCTTCTCTCTATTCCACTCACGCCATGTTGGGCCAATATGTAAATCCCCAGAATGACTTTTCTAAGAGTCTTGTTTCCTCCTATCTGACTATTTACACTGCCTAGTCCATTAATCCCTGTCTGTACTAGATCACACCTGTGTAATGGCTTTTAGACCCAGGCATTATATCAAATATGTTAAAATGTATTCATACTCCATATTAAATGTAATTTACACATCATTATAGCACATTGGACTGCAGCTGACTTGTTAACATATTACATTAGTTTTAATATTGTAGCATTCTTTATGCATTTTGGAGCTAGTAATTTGGTTATGACACTTGAAAACTTTTAGTATGTAGACATTTTGCTTATAGCGTCTGATGGCTAAATGGCTTGGCTGAACCCCAGACACCATTGCTCTAGTGCAATGACCAAGATCTCCATCTAAACTTTATGTATTTGGACTATATCTGGCTACTTCTAAATTTCATATGGGTGGGAACTGATTGTGGCCATTCCTGCTTTCTAATTGGCCAGTCACCTGGAACTTCTCAAGATGAATCTGCCTGCCACATTGAACTGCATGAGACCAGTGTATCTTTGGCCATCTGTGCTTCTCCGGGGCTGAGCCTCTGCACGCCCTCTTCCGACCTCCTCTACCATTTTTACGGCCTATGGATGAGACCCCCACATGCTTTATCCCATGCCTGTCCAACTCACAGGCTGGTTGGCCAGCAAAGATTGGGACTTTTCTCATTCTAGTCAGTGGTCTTTCACGAAAGCAGCACAAGTTCAAATTAGCTTTGTCCATAATCACATAATTTTTATTTTCTTTCAGACTTAAGTATAAGATATAATATTGTCTCCATTTAATTTGATCAAGTTTAATTTCACATACTTTTTTAGCCTGTTGAGTTTTTTCCTTTGATTTTTTTTTTTTTTTGTGTGTGTGTGTGTGAATGTCCATGGGCACATGCGTGCTTTAATTCTCATTTGCTCACCCTCTTAGTTTCATGTTATCTTCAAATTTGTAAAAAATGCCCTTTGTCATTATTCCCTTGATTGAGACAAATGTGGAATGACAGAGACAAGGCAGGAGCCTTGTAACACTTTTCTGTAAATATTCCTCCGGGCTGATAACAAAAGTCTTTAATCAGCACTTTGTGAGGTGACACCATCATTTATTCATTTAATATTTGCCTAATTGTTTTAGCCCCAAGTCTGCATTTCTATATTTATCATATTTCCTTGACTTACTGGTTTTGTAGCCCTATCAAATAGATCTGTTTTGCTTTCCGTTTAGTGAAATCAGGCTGCTCTCACGGATTACTAATTCCCCTTTACAGACAGAATCTTGCCCAGAATGAATCAATCTCATAAGCCTACAGGTCCACAGAATCTACTTCTACCTTCAGAAACAAGGGAATGGTGTATTCCACTCTTTCAACAGCAGTCACCATGTGGTATACTAGTGTCCATATGGTTATGATAATGACCTTCCCATTGTCATGCCCATTTTTCTTTAATAAATGTTAGTGGATCCATATTGCATTGATTTACATAGGTAGATATGTATTAGGGAAATTATTCGTCAAAGGTCAGAATTAGTGTTGCTCTATGGCCAAAATCTTAAGTGAAATGAAAGGTAATGACACCTGAAAATGCTAAAATCTTATTATATTGTTTATCATAAGATGCTTATTATCAACATTTTGTCAAAACAAATAGCTGCTAGCCACCTACTTTTTACTTTTCTTCATAGTCAAAGGTGGAAACATTTTATTAATATGTGTCAGAGAAAAATCCTTGCCTATTTCTGTGGCATAGTAAATAAATATTTGCTTTTTGTCCTTTGTTACTGACACGGAACTCCTAAATCCCTTGCAATCTCCAGGGTGACAGGAGCATTTTTTGTCTAATGATGAGATTCTGGTGAGCCCTTACATGGCATCAGGATGGGGGCTAGTTGTCAAAAAAACCAAATCTCAATTAGAAGCCTGAAGCTCACTCCCCAAACTCCAGAGAGCAGAGAGGGGCTGGAGACTGAGTTAATGATCCATTATACCTGTGTGATGAAACTTCCATAAAACCCTCTGAATGTTTGAAGGGCTTCTGGGATGGTGAACACATCCTGATGCTGGAAGGGGTGACATCCTTGGAGAGGGCGTGGAAGCTCCACGTCTCAGCTCCCCAGCCCTATCTGCCCTAAGCACCACTTCCATCTAGCTATCCCTGAGTTGTATAAACCAGCAGTAGTAAGTAGACTATTTTCCTGTGAGCCATTTTAGCATATTATAGAACCTGGGGGGTTGTGAGAACCCTGGATTTGCAGCCACGTTGGACAGAGGTGTGGCTAACCTGGGGACTCAGTATTTGTGACAGGCATCTGAAGGAAGGGCAGTCTGTGGGACTCAGCCCTTGAACTCAGAGTTCGATGCTGATTATGGGTAGTGTCAGAATTGAACTGAATTGTAAGACACACCATTGGTGTCCAGAGTGTAGGAGAATTTTTTTTTTTTTTTTTTGTAGAGACAGAGTCTCACTTTATGGCCCTCGGTAGAGTGCCGTGGCCTCACACAGCTCACAGCAACCTCCAACTCATGGGCTTAAGCGATTCTCTTGCCTCAGCCTCCCAAGTAGCTGGGACTACAGGTGCCCGCCACGACGCCCGGCTGTTTTTTGGTTGCAATTTGGCCGGGGCTGGGTTTGAACCCACCACCCTCGGTAAATGGGGCCGGCGCCGTACTGACTGAGCCACAGGCGCCGCCCCAGAGTGTAGGAGAATTTTGTTGGTGTGAGAATACCCGCATGTTTGGTGTCTACAGTGTTGTGAGTAAGAGCAGTTCCAAGTTCTCAATGTATATTAACCATCACGGAGAAGATTTCTCTGGGTACCTAGAGACAAATGTTCTTTCATAGGCTCGAAACTCTTTTATATTGTCTCTATATTGAACAAACATATCTACTCCTTGCACTACCCCCTTCCTTAAAAAATTACTTGAGAGAAAGGCAGAAATAAATTATGACTATTTACTATTGCTCTTAATTTCCACCCAATCTAGGTACAATCTTCTCAAAGGTTGCACAGTACTGCAACCAAATAAAACATACTCCTTGGCAAAATTTGTAAGAAATCTCTTTTGAAATTGGTACAAACTTTTATGTAATATTGTTACAAAATGGGTAGGGCCTTGTCTGTTCAGGTCACCTCAGATGAGGCCGTGTGTTATTGTGATTGGATGTCACCTCTGCTAGGAATTTCTGCTGTGTTTAAGAAGAAAAACCGAACCCCCTTACCACTTTGAAACAGCTGGTTGATTGTGGGCCAAGTCCTTGTTTGCCTGTATTCTCCAAAAAGTCACTTGGAAACATGGAAAAGAATTAACCCCATGAACAGAATCTAAAGGAGCGTATCAATACTGAAACGTCGTTCAAGATTGTTTTATAATTGAGTGTTAAGAATATCTGATCTGTTTGGCATCCTTAAAGATATACATCATTGTTATATCTAAAAGAAGAAAAAACAAAGTCAGGCCTCACCTAGAGAAGGAAGTCATTTCTGATTTTGATAAGCACTTTAGATGGACAACATGCCTTTATTTTCTAAAGTATAAATTACCTTTTAAGGATAAGTATAATAATGCCATGAACATGTAAAATAGAAATGAAGGCGATTATAAGCTAATATAGTACAATACTACCTTAACTTTATTGCTTTTGCAGTGTTATTCTTGGCCTGAAACCCTAGATTAATCATCTGGATAATCTCAGTTATTTAATTTAATTTTTATGACCACCTTATGTCTTAAATATAGGTAAGTATTCATATTATCTTTTAGATTTTTATTTTGAAGAGTCATTTACATCCTATTTTATTGATTATGAGCCCACCCTTGTGTGGTTATTAAATTTTATTTTGTTTTATTTAAATTATTATTCTTTCTTTTGGCATGTGTGAGGGCTACTTTTCACTAAGAAATTCTCATGATAAAAGAATGGGGATTTGACAATAAAATATAATTCTAAAAAACCTATTAGAATATGAAGTAATAATAAAAAATAAAATAAAATACAAAATAATCACACAACCTAAGTCAGTCATGGTAGAATGTTTACAGTATGTTTCTAAGAGAAAACAAATGTAAGGAAAATGTGTATGTATGTGTATTTATAACCAAGATTGTACCTGAATACAGTTAATAGTGGCTATCTATGGATTTTAGGATTAAAGGTGATTTTTTTGTTTCAAAAATTTTATGTGGGAATCATGTAATTTTAAAACAACAATTGACTAAGTTATTATTAGTTTGTTTTTTGCAGTTTTTGGCCAGGGCTGGGTTTGAACCCATCACCTCCAGCATATGGGGTCGGCGCCCTACTCCTTTGAGCCATGGGCGCCACCCTATGTTATTTTTATGTTGTAGAAATTGCTTAAACAGATTTTGGGAAAGTAAATATCAAAGCTGTGAAAATTCTTAAAATAACCTGTAGAGGGCACTCAAGATCTTTAAGAGTAAGGCACTGGCTGGGGTCTATAGATTTTATTCCTTTAGTTAACAGGTATTTTTTGGCTCACTTATTCTCACAACTTTATATTTTAAAAATTAATTTCTGTTAAATGACGCTAGAACAATTATGATGAATACACCTTGTCACATATTCAGATTTTCAGCTAGAAATATGTTTAAATACATGTAACTCTAATTGATTACTAAAATAACTATAACAAATGACCTGTTTGGTTATGTTTAATGCCTAAGTCATAATCCTTTCACTGACATCTTGACGAGGACGACACTAGCTCAGGCGTGTGTTGTTTTAGGTAGGCAGATGAGTTAACAAAAATTTAAGTGCATGGGCGGTGCCTGTGGCTCAATAGAGTAGGACACGGGCTCCATATCCCAGAGGTGGAGGGCTCAAACTCAGCCCCGGGCAAAAACTGAAAAGAAAAAAAATAAATTATGTGCAATAAACAGTAAGGACCCATTTTTGGCATCTCTCAGTTATTATAATCATAATAACCGGCAGCAATAGGAGGCATTACATTAGAAATTACTAAGATGTCAGGTCAGAGTTTATCTTTCACTTCCATTAACTTATTTGGCTAGTCCTTGTTTTCTTTTAGCTACAATCTAAGTGTTTTAGTCTTACATCCCTTATTACTCACTCTTAGATTGCACTGACTGAGACCCACTCAGTTCAGCTTCTAACTCTGCCGCCTTTCCCACCTGCTGATGCGAAGTGTGTAGATTGGATTTCACAGAGGAAAGGCCCACAACCTGCAGTAATCATCCAGTACCTAAAAAAGTAGATTTGTATATTCTAAAAAGTGGATGTTATTTTCCAGCTAAATAGCTCTTCTCTGGCAATTCTCAGCCATCTTCAAATATTCCATTTTGGGGGGCTTCTCTAGGATTAGGGTGGCTAGCCTTAGCCACTAGGAGGCCATGCACTTCTGCAGGTCACAAACTATCACGTGTTCTGGTATAATGTCTTGGCTTTTGAAATTTATATGAATAGAATGTTGTAGAGCTGACAGTTCATAGTTGTTTATTTCTACAGCTTCTCTGCGCTCATTCCCGGGTGCTAGATTGGTGTCACAGAGATCACTGAGGTAGGCATGTTTGGGACATTAATATCTGTGTTTTTAAAATTGCATTGTGCCTGGGCATGATGGGGGGTGGGGGGAGCAGCCTATCTGGTTATTATTTGTTTTGTTGGAATTGATTTTTTCCCCCATGTAATTCAGCAGTTACACTGATGAAGCATGTGGCTGGCTGCCATTTTATTTGTGTTGAAGGCTTTGTTTCTGATGCCCATGAAATAGGAAGATGGGCAAATAAAATTTATCTTTAGAACTGCCCCCAGTGTGGAAGAGTTTGGGAACAGCAGTTAGGAAAGGGCATTGTTCTGTCGTTATTACTCAATCTCAGGCCTGAGAAGAAAAACAGTGATTATAATTTTCGCTTTTCTTATGGGAAAAATGAAAGTACAGACTTCGTTGACCTGATTGGGAGGGCTGAATTCGTCCAACTTTCTATCTGTGGAAATGGGGCCAATAATCTGTGCTACCTGACTCACAGGGACGATTAAAAAGAAGGTCATTTTGCAAAGTTATAGCCACAGAGTGCTTCTTAGAAGCAATCCATCATCAAAATGCTTAGAAATGTTACCCAGCCATCACATGTTGTTTCCGGATGAGTCTCTAGCAGTGGTTCTGAACCTCAGGTGACTTCCCCTGCCAGGGGACATCTGGCAATGCCTATCTTTAGTTATCACCACTTGGGGAGAGGTGCTACTGTATCTAGTAGGTAGAGGCCTGAATAGGAAAGTGGCCCAGAAAAAAGAATTATCCAACCCAACATGTCAATAGTCCCAATGTTGAGAAACCCTGGCCCAAATATATCATATGCTGTGTTTGCTACAGTGATACCCAGGTTTTATTCTAAGAATGTTTAGGAAGGGAAGGTGCAGAATTGTTTTGTAATTAAATCATAGTAGAATTTCTTCATGATAATCCTAGTTCTCTATTACCACCTCTGGCCTAGACAATAAAATGGTGGTCACACACTACTTGGATGGGGAGAGATACAGGGGAAAGAGACCATTGGAAAATCTGAATAATGATTCTTGGTACATTCTTTGCTCTTTAATTTAGAACTTACTTGCCTGAAAGTGAGGTAGAAGTATGTTACACATGCAGGCAGAGTTTCTGAAGAATTCTCTTCACCTTGAACTCCCCCAATACATCTACTAGTTAAAGACACTTTAGGGTAGAGAAGAGGGGGAAGAAAAGCAGAAAAGAAAGAAGAGTCGGATATGAATCTGGGAAGGTCTGTGTCTGCCTCTGCCCCTTCAAGCTGGGCTCTGGGGCAGGAGTACAGCATCGGATAGCCTCTGAAAAGTGTTGAGATCTGAGTAGAAGCACGTCTTGTAGCGAGGTGTGATCATTTCACTATTAGGGAGAATGGGCAGGATGCTCTGTTAAGAGTATGGCATGCCAGAGGTAACTTTGAGTTTCCTTGTGTGTAGCAGTGAGAGAGGCTTTCAGAGGGACTTTGATTGTGAACATGCACTGGAGAGAAGCTGTGGTCCTGGAGGAGATCTCAAAGTCACCCCAGTGGAAGGACACAGCGGGTGGTTCCTGGTACGGATGAAAAAGTAGTGAAGTCTTCGGTGCATCATTAGTGCAGAGCCTTGAGTGGGAGCTGAGTCAACACCCACAAAATGTCCAGTCGTCATCGGAGTGAGAACCTCATCTTGCTTGTGCTGAGCCCCCAGACAGGAGAAGCTACATCTGAAAACAGGGGCTGGCCCTGGGCCCAACAAACTCAGCATGAGAGGTGGGCACCCTCTCCCTCGCCTTCTGGAGAGATATTTCTGTAAGTACCTCTAGAGCTTAGAATCAACTGTAGGGGAGGAGTGTCACAGAGAGGACACAGAACAATTGGACTAGGGCACAGTGACCAACCTGCTCATGTGGGGATGAACCCACCATCAATGTGGGGGGAAAGAGCAGGAAGAAAGATAAACAATCTGTTTATGTGTTGTTATGTATTTACAACTGAAGTGTCTGAGAAACTGCTGAGTTTGAGAGAGTATATGGAAGTTACTAGATTGGACCACAGAGTCTAAAATTTAAAATTACAGAAAATAAAGGATTCATTTTGACACATCTTAAGTTTGTTGACTTTAAAATTCTTACCCATTTTATTTGTATCTATGGAAAAAATAGTACAAGAATTATGATGTCAAGTGTCTCATTCCCAATCTCCATTAAATAACCAGTATATCTACATAAGCAAAGAACATACAAGAATTCTATCCAGAAGATGTACAGTCACATTCATGAAAACAGTACAACTGGGGACTTCAGAGTATACTAAGGACTTTTTCTCCCCAAAGAGTCTCTGTTTTGTCTTTTCAATTATACAGATGGTTGATCAATTTCCAGAAGTTCATGTTAATAGAACATGTATTTTTAAATAAAATCGTACTAGAAGAATCCTTTATTTTAGACATCTTATGTTATATTTTAGTATTTTTTTAAGTAACCTGGTTTAATCCACATATAGTTGATTCAAAGACCCTGAACATGAAGATTTGGCTTCTCTCATATTGAGATGCATTTGGAGTAATCGCTTTTAGTAACCAATTTTCTTTTCAAAAGTAAGATTCTGGCTAAGTTACTTGTCTAACACTTAGAGCAGTCAGTGCTCCTGGGAATTCTTTGAGAAATTCCCTATAAATATTGTCTTTGGAACTCCACTGTTTGTCTACTTCTCCCCCCAAAAGATTATTTTTTGCTGAAAGGTATTGCCTGGCAGGAAGCTGTTGGTTACCATCTGGTTTTACACGCCATACACTGAAACATTTAATTCTGAGGCAAATAATAGGCATTACCTTGAGAAATAGAGAATATGTATAGCAAATTCTCATTCTGCTCCAGAACAAGCCCTGGATAAATACTGGTGATTAAATAAACACCTGTATTGGAAGCATCCATGTTTCCTTGTGGTCATAATTATATCTGCCATTGATTGTGTGTCTGTTGTGGGTTAGGTCTAGAGCTGGTCACTCTACATACACAAGTACATCATTGATCCTTACAATATCCATCAAGAAGAAATTACTATCTCCATTTTAAAGAGTAGGGAACTGAGTCTTAGACAGTTTAAGTAACATGGTCACAAGCCTTTTTAGAATAACCTTGGCCTATTTCCAAAATCTTTCTCCTCACATCACTGCCTAGTTTCAAACTTATTAGTTCATTGTACTAATTTATCCTTTTAGTTTCATACTGTAGAAAAAAATCATCCTATGTTCTATTGGGTTAAAACATATGAAAATGCTAATATTTGACCTTTTCTGTACCTAAAACAGCGATTTCATGTGATTAAACTTACTACAGTACAGTGCATTCAGCTATAGCACATTATACAGTTGGGCTCTGCAAGTTATGATATGGTTATGATACGGTTATATCATAAGTTGAAAATTTTGTAACTAGAAATTCACTTAATATACCTGACATACCAAACAGCATAGCTTAGAACAGGCTACCTTAAATGTGTTTTGGAATACATTACCCTACAGGTGGACAAAATCGTCTCACACAAAACCTATTTTGTAACAATTTGAATTTTAAATATCCCATGTAATTTACTGAACACTGTACTGAAAGTGAAAAACAAAGTGGTGGGTACTTGAAATATGGTTTCTAGTGAATGCATGTGCCTCTCACATCATTGTAAACTTGAAAAAATGTTAAGTCGAACCATTGCAAATCCGGGACCATCTGCAGTATAGTACATTTATCTACAGTATAGCGTAGTATGTTCAGGTATAGCATAGCATAGCAATAGTATAGTAATAGCATAGTTATAGAATAGTATAGCAATAGTATAGTAAAGTATAATATAGTGATAATATAGTATAATATCGTAATCATATAGTATGGTATAATATAGTGATAGTATAGTAAAGCATAATATAGTAATAGTATAGTAAAGTATAATATAGTGATAGTATAGTATAGTAATGGTATAGTGTATATATGTATATATATATATAGTATAGCATTATATAATATAGTAATAGTATAGTATAGTGTGATATAGTAATACCCCGTTTCCCCGAAAATAAGACAGTGTCTTATTTTAAGGTGTGCTCCCAAAGATGCGCTGGGTCTTATTTTCAGGGAATGTCTTATCTTTCCTGTAAGTAGGTCTTATTTTAGGAGGATGTCTTATTTTCGGGGAAACAGGGTAGTACAGTATTGTGTGATAATTACATAGTATAGTATTGCATGGTATGTTATTATACTATGTACTATGGCATGTTCAATTGTAGGCTGAGCTCAGCTAAGATTATGGGTTCAGGAAGACTACTTTTGATCAATTGACCTATCTGCATCTCAGATTATACTACTAACTTGTAAACTTGAATATAATGAGGAAATTGAATGCATCTCCCCAGGAGAAAAAGGTGTCCAAGCAGCTCCTCTGTGATGAATAGAACCAGGTGTTGAATCTGAGGCCTGGATTCCGGTCTCAGCTCTGCCACTTGCCACCTATAGCCCTGTAGTCGCAGCTGCCTCCTCTGTGAAATGAGACTAATAACTACCTCACAGAGCTGTGAAGATTAAATAATTTAATTGAAAACCCAAGCACATTTATTGGATGTCTGCTATGTCGGGAACTGTAATGAGCTTTGGGGATAAACAGATCAATAAAATCTTTACCCTGTCTTTATCCAGAAAGAGCTCATTGTTAAGGGGGAGAGGAAAAGATAAATACACACAATACGATGCAAAAAGTGCTAAAATAAAGAGGTGTACAAAATGTTACAGGAGCACTGAGGAGGAAACGTAACATTATTGACTGGAGGGAAATCTTTGCAGAAAGCTCATCCGTCTTATTTACCCTCTAATAAATGCTTATTAAATGTTGGTTGAATAAATAAAAGAATCACAGGGGCTGAGAAAGAAGGCTGGAAATAAAACCTGACTCTTCCGTTTCTTCTCACCACCTAAATCATTTCGGCCTAGCTTGTGTTTCTCCTCCCAAGAACCTCTTCCTACTGAAATCATCACTGTTTCCCTTCCCTTCCTTTCTTTTCCTTTCCTCTTCTTTTCTTTTTCAAGACAGTCTCACTCTCTGCCCTGGGTAGAGTGCTGTGGCATCACAGCTCACAACAACCTCAAACTCTTGGGCTCAAGTAATCCCCTTGCCTCAGTCTCCTGCATAGCAGAGACTTAAGTGCCTTCCCAATACTGGGCTAGATTTTTACTTTTAGTAGAGACAGGGTCTCCCTCTTGCTCAGGCTGCTCTCAAACTCCTGAGCTCAAGCAATCCACCTACCTCGGCCTCCCAGAGTGCTAGGATTACAGGCATGAGCCACTAGTCTGGCCCATCACTGGTTTCTTAACTGGCAAATCAGCTGGGCTTGCTTTTTTAGCCATTAACACTCAGGATCTTTTAGTTGTGTTTACTGTTGCTGATCATTTTCTCTCAGAAACTCTTGCCTCCTTTCATTCTTCTGAAATAACACTTCTGGGTTTCTTCTTGTCTTTCTCTGACAGTTTCTTATCCTGTTCGTGGGGTTTTCTCTCATTAAAAACATTGCTGTTCTCCATGGAACACCTTCCTCTTCACGGATAGTACTTCCACTCTTGGTTTTAAGTACTGATGATGATTCCTAAGTCTTATCTCCAGGGCAGAATTCTCCTTTGAGATTCAGACTTAAAATTTTCCACAATCTACTGGCTATCTTCAAATGAAAATTCCTCTGGCACCTAAAAACTCAAAATGTTCAAAATGGAAGGCCTCATCTCCTCTCCCGAACATTCTGTCTCTCTTCTGCTACCTTCCTGCTCCGCCTTATTGGAACTATTCTCCACCTATTTGCTTGTGGGAGACATCTTTGATTCTTTTTTCTTTCTCACTGTGAAATGTATGACGGATATTCGGTTTTCCTTCCCTTCCTGGACACACAGATGGTCACACCAGACCTCTTGCAATGAGGCAGGATTATGTTGACTCCTTCTGGTCAGTGGGCACTAACCAACAGTGACAGGAGTTACTCTAGACCAAAGCCAGGGTCTAAGTCTCCATGCCCTTTCCTCTCGCAGTAATGACTCAAAAACTCTCTGCCAGAAGGTGCTGCTATGAGATGACAGAGTCTCCATCAACTGGGTCACCAAGTTATTCTGTGGAGCAGAACCCTCCCCCTTCAACTTATGACAGACATTTAAACAGGAGAGAAGCCTTTGTGGTAAGTCATTCAGATGTTGGTATGTGTTTGTGACTGTAGCATGACCTACACTTACCTCACCTAATATACTTACCTCAAATTTTCCTTTTTCTGTTTCTATTATCTTTTTTTCTATTCATTTCTTTCCAGGGTTGCTTCCACAGCCTCCTAATGGAATTCACCAACTACTCAATTTTTCATCCCTTCAAATCTATCTTCTGCACATCTAATAAGATATTTAATTTAAACTACAAATAGGAAGATGCCACTCCCAGCTTGAAATCTTTTAATGATCTCTCATTACCTGTAACAGTAATTCTTAAATTTTGTTCTCTGAAACATTGATGTTCTGGAAAAAAAATTCCTAAAAGGCTAATGTCCCCAGGTTCAAGAAGATTGTGCAATAATGTACACCAAATTAGAGGTTTAAAATGCATATCAGTAAAATATTAACATATTGTGTAGCAAAAAAATTAGTACAACTTGCTTCCAATAGTCCTTTCCACATATTATTTGAGCCCTAACCATTTTTAGAGGAATACTTTTTAGCATCAGAATATCAGAATTGTGTCTAAGCTGTTTCCCAGCCTACAAGGCTCTTTTATGATCACCCTCTACCTTTTCCTCCAATTTCTTTTCTTTTCCTATCACCTTCTCCTTCACAATTTTACAGATCTTGCATGTGCACAGGAGAAATGTGCCTTGGGCAGGGGTGTTTACTTCAACTGGAAAGCCATATCCTCAACCCTGTGCCAGAAGCTCTTACTCAGACTGAATTCAAAGAGTGGTTGCTACAGGAGGCTGTGATTTTTGGTCTAAAATTAAGGGTCAATATTATGTGTTGCCTTGACATCTGGTGAAATTGGGAGGGCTCTGAATGGGCCTTCACCACTCTGTTACTATGGATGAGGTTCCCTGGATCAACAACTCTCCTTCTCTGGTATAGGGGCCAGGTGCAGAGTAGCAGGTCTGGGCTCCTGCCGGCCTGCAGAGTTACTGCACATATTCAGTGAGAACCAGGAGGCACCGTCTGATCCCACAGAGGCTCCCTCCCACAGCCTGCGATGGTGCAGCTGGCATGTTGCCTGCCATGGTCTGTGGTTTCCTTCCTTACCCTCTACCCTGAGCTGTGGGTGTAGTGACTAACAAGCCACTGTTGTTCTCTTCTGCCCACTATGAGGTGTCCCCTGTCCACCCTTCTCCATGAGCTTCTCTCACTGAGCAATGCACAAGAAGCAACTGAAATAGAGATCTAGACACCTTGCCTCGCAGCGCCTCTGGTCCCACCTGACCTCCTGCGCCCCGTATGCATCTGTCCTTCCATTTGTCACATGTTGTTGTGATTCTGTCTGTATGTGTCTGTCTCTGTATTCTCAGGGTCAGAGCCCCCCCATTACCTACTCACTGTCTTGCACATAGTTGCCACTATGCTGTTTGTACATCTGACGGTGACACTACATAAAGTGATTCTATAAGTCACAGCTCAAGACTCCACACGGCTGATGTTGCTCCTATTCTAGAAATGGAGAAATTAAGACTTAATGAAATAGTTTTTTTAAGAATGAGCAACATGTTAAGAAACAGAGCTGCGGGTGGCACCTGTGGCTCAAGGAGTAGGGCACCAGCCCCATGTACTGGAGGTGGCGGGTTCAAACCCGGCCCTGGCCAAAAACTGCCAAAAAAAAAAAGAAAAAAAAAGAAACGAAAAAGAAACAGAGCTGCATCTTGAACTCAGGTCTGTTGCTCACATATGAAGATGGCATCTCTACACAGGCAGAAGTCCTGGTCTCCGGGTTCCTGGGGCTATGGCACGCCACCTGACTTGGTGATGTGAGAAGGAGGTGCATACAGAGGAGACCTTCTCCTCCCCAGACAGCTAAGAACATCCCAAACTGGACAGAAGAGGGACCAAGTACTTCATAGTTTGAAAAGAACTACAAACAGGTGAAATTACATGTCCCTTCTTGGGTGTGCTGAGGGACAGCAGATGCTGTCATTTTAACCACCGTCTCTACCTCAGCTCAGATAAAAAGAATAGAAAGAAGAGGAAAGAAAATGTGTTGTGGAGAGAGAGGGCACGAAAGAGGGAAAGGCGGGTTGAGAACACAGTCAGGCTGAATTGTCACCACGGACATGTGGTTTTCTCTTCATCTCCTCAGAGAGACAATAGGACAAACCACTTCAAGATTGGGATTAGCTATCCCAGCACTCTGGGAGGTGCAGGTGGGAGGGTTTTGTTTAAGCATGCGAATTCAGGACCAGCCTGAGCAGAGGCCAGGTGTGGTGGCAGACACCTGTAGTCCCAGCTCCTGGGAGGCTGAGGCAGGAGGATCACTTGAGCCCAGGAGTTGGAGGTTGCTGTGAGCTAGGCTGAGGTCATGGCACTTTGGGTAAAAGAGGGAGACTCTGTCACAAAAACAAACAAACAAACAAACAAACAAACAAACAAACAAAAAAGATGGGGACTAGCTATCAAAAGTGACCACTTAGTACCTCATTCCCACAGTGATGGTTTAGTTTTGTGAACTTAATTAAAATCTTAAGATTTTCCCCTAAGAGACTGAGTGACTGGACCCCCTTCTTGGCCAAGAGGATCCCTAAAACTGAGTTGCTGGCCATGAGAAAGGAGCTCAGACTGGCCTCCTCAGGCCCCTCCCCTTCTCAGAGACTTCTTTTGGACTCACTCACAGGCCGCAGGCTGTGCAAGACCTCCCTGTGGGACTCAAATTCACAGTAAACCACTTGGGAATGTTGTTACTTTGTGTCTAATACCTTAAGCATTCCCTTTCACTGACTCTGGGTCTTTTAGACAAAGCCTAACTCTTTCAGCCAATTGTCAGCTAAAGAATCCTATAAGTCCCTGCCTGCCCATGTCCCAGCTTTTCTGGCCAAACCAATGTATGATCTCCACATATTGATTTATGACCATCTGCAATTCCTGTCTCCCTAAAACCAAACTGTAACCCTATCACCTGAGTCCACCAGCTTAAGGCGTCCTATCACCTGAGTCCACCAGCTTAAGGCGTCCTGGGTGGGGCTCTAGGTTGTGGTCCTCAAGTTTGGCTTGGAATAACCCTCCTTAAGTTATTTACTGAGTATGGCTTCTTGCCTGTCAATAGACCAGGACTCGCTGATACCTGATACATTTCTGAGCCTGCAGGGAAAGGAAGTGAGATGCTATCACAGGTGGAAATGGAGAGGGGGAGCAGGGGAGTGGCCATCCCTCCACTATTCTACAAGATTAGATTTCCACAGCTCAAGCAGACCATCTAGGAGGCCTGCCTGCAGGCCATGTGGACGCAGCAAGAAAGACTGGCTGATTCCCAGGCTCAGGGAAGGTGTGTGGTGGAGTCTGGGCTGGTGGTGAGAAGAGTGGTAGTTGATGGTGTTAGCTATTTGCTTTCACATCAGGGACCTGTGTAGAGAGGAAGCCTTACCCCTCCAGAGAACTCATTTATTTGGCCCAAGAGAGGCCATCTTTGGATGCCTGCCACATAAAGGACACTAGATCATGGTAGCTGGAGAAGCACTGACGTCCAGCACAAGATTGCTCGCATGCAGGGCTGTTTTCTTCCTTCCGTATTCCTCCTCCCTTTGTCTAGCACAAAGGCAGGGTGGCAGAGAAGGCCTTACACGCTTCCTTCCTACTGTCATTCCTGGAGCTGGAAGGTGGGGAGGAGTGGGAAGAGATCAGAATTTTAAGCTGAACTGAGACTTTTGCATATCACTGAAAATGCCAAGAAAGTTATTTGCGAGGTTCTCAAAGACAGAAAAAAAAGCTTCAACAGCACACAAGAGGCCAGGATCAGAGGAAAGAATAAAACTTGCTGTTAGTATCTGATGAGTTCTGACCGTTCAGTGTACCACTCAGGTAAGTATATTAAATTGAGGGGTGGGTGGTCAGGCAAAGTTTGTCTTCACATGTACTTGACCCCTCTCCTACAGAGTAGAATGCGAAAGAAAGCTCTGCCTCACAAAATGGCAATTTTTTTTTTTTTTTTTGCATGTTCATGACCAGTCATTGTTCTTGAGCTTATGAAAAATAAGCCTTTCCCTTATGGCTTCCCCTACGGCGATATCTTCACTCATGAGTGTTGTTACAAGTATGTGGGTTTAGGAGGCTGCACAGCTAGGTGTGAAGAGGTTCTGAGTAACCAAACTGTGTCAGAATTGCAAGAAATTTGGAAATTAACTCTCTCAGTTTGCCAGGTGGAAACTTAGGCTCACTGTGATTAAAAGACCTGCCTGAGTCACACAACTAAGCTGATGACTGGCAAGTTTGAAATTAAAAAAAAAAAAAGGATTATATGACGATATGAATAGATTTGCCTATTGTTTTAATGACTGCTGTTGAAAACTGGTACTGGTTTCATTCTAGGGAATATAAACTTAACTGAGGACACCTAATTTGTGGAAATGAGGGTGTATGTGCATGTAAATGGAAAAGAAAGAGAAGTGAAGAGGCCATTATTGCGACTGGAGATGAGACACAGCCAGGGGATGACTGATCTACTAAATTGTTCCAGCCCTTCATTTTGTTGCAAGGGGAAACTGAAGCTGGGACTGTGATTTGCTGGAGATCATGCCACTAACTAGGGTCAGAATAGCTCAGAAGCCTGGTGCCCAATCCCCACCCCAGTCCACTAAGCTATATTCATTGTTAGTTCTGAGGACAAATTTTAATATTCCTTAAAAGATAAAAACATGGGGAGGGGCAAAATAGCTGATTGAAAACAGCTTCCAAAAGAGGCTCCTATCCAAAAGGAGAGATAACGTCCAGAAACAGCCCAATTATGCTGAAGACTGGGAGCCCAGCCGAGAGAGAAATGATAACTGCAGGTCACATCTGCTGAGATAAGCTGTGACTCCATGAAACCAACCTTTGAGTACAAAATCCATCTGAAAGTAGAACTATCCATCCCCTTCCCCAAGAAAGCTGTGTTGTTTTTTTTGTTTGTTTTTCTGTCTCCTTTCTTTTTTTTTCTTCGTATGCTCCTGCAGGTTTTCTATAGACAAGCGGTGAACTGTGGACCTCTTGTCTCAAACTACAGGTGAGTGCTGTGGGAAGTGGGGACTACTCTTCCTCAGAGGGACCCTGCTGTGACTCTGAACACTCTCTTGCTAGGCAGAAAAACTGAACTGAAGTCTTCTCTGCCATTCTGAATTCCCAGCACACCCTTACCGCCTTACCTGACAAACCAGAAGCCTAACACCTGCTGAGACTGAGGGAGGAGGTCCTTGAGCAGTGCCCCCCATACTTGTCTGCCAAAGCAAGCGCCCCCCCAGCAAGAGACTCTGGGGGCTGCACTGAGCCTCCCCCAGCCAGGGACTCTGCTGGCAACTGCACGGCCCTGAACCCTGCACCCACCGGGCCTCCACACGCCTGCCCCGGCGAGAGACTCCACTGGCAAATGCGCAGCCTCGTGCCTCTAGCCTTCCAGGACTCCACATGCCAAGCCCGGCCAGAGACTTGACCGGTAACTGCGCGATCCCATGCACCACGCCCCCTGGGCCTCCGCCCACCCTGGCCAGGAACTCCCAGAACTGTGTGCACTATCCCCCACCCTGTTGCTGGATCTAGGTGTGCCACTCTCCGGAGTTGCTCCCACAGCCAGAACTCCCTGGCTGGGACAGTCCCAGAGGAGCTACACATGGTCACTCCCTACAAAGATCCAGCAACAATAGAGTGATCCTGCTGAGGTCTAAAATTGGAGCTTCCCCAAGGCTGAGGATGGCCAGAGGCAATGGTGAAAAACAATAATGGGGTGGAATCAACAAAAAAACTCCGGCAATGTGAATAATCAGAGTAGATCAACTCCCCCAAGGAAAAACAAAGGAGACACAACACAAGATTCTATGCATAAACAAATGGCTGAGATGTCAGAAATCGAATTCAGAATCTGGATAGCAAATAAGATTGAATTAGAATTTCAAGCAGCAATCCAAAAGATATCTTAAGAATTCAACGAATTCTAAGACAAAATGACTAAAGATTTTGACACATTGAGACAAGAAGTTGCAGCCCTCAAAGATCTAAGAAATACAGTGGAATCTCTCAGTGTCAGAATGGAGTAAGCAAAAGAAAGGATTTCTGACATTGAAGACAAAGCTTTCAAATGCTCCCAAACTTTCAAAGAGGAAGAGAAATGGAGGGCACTCTCTCAGAGAGCTCTGGGATAATTCGAAGAAAATCAATATTCGCCTTATAGGGACCCCTGAAAGTGAAGAAGTGGCTTCACAAGGCATAGAATCTCTTTCATGAGTTTATGAAGGAGAACTTTCCAGACATGCCAAGAGATTCCGAAATTCAGATCGCAGACAGTTTCAGAACTCCAGCACGACTCAACCCGAATAAGACATCCCCCAGACACATCATAATCAGTTTCACTAAAGTTAATATGAAGGAGAAAATTCTGAAAGCAGCCAGATGAAAGAAAACCATAACCTACAAGGGAAAGGATATTAGAATAACTGCAGATCTCTCTGCTGAAACCTTTCAAGCTAGAAGAGGATGGTCATCAACTTTTAATCTCCTAACAAAGTAACTTTCAACCCAGGATCCTATATCTGCTAAACTAAGTTTCCTTTATGACAGAGAAATTAAATAATGACATTCACATGTTGAAGAAATTTGCCATAACTAAACCAGTGCTCCAGGATATTCTCCGACCTGTCCTCCACAATGACCAGCATAATCCTCCACCACAAAAGTAAACTCACCCAGAAACTTTTGATCAAATTCCAACTTCCATAGTTGCAAAAGGATTAAAAATGTCCACCGGACTTTCGAAAGGCTTATCAGTATTTTCAATAAATGTGAATGGTTTAAATTGTCCTCTAAAGAGGCACAGGTTGGCTGACTGGATACAAAAACTCAGGCCAGATATCTGCTGCATACAAGAATCTCAGCTTACCTTAAAAGATATATATAGACTCAAGGTGAAGGGATGGTCATTTATATTCCAGGCAAACGGAAAGCAGAAAAAGGCTTTCTGTGTTGCAATCCTATTTGCAGATACAATAGGCTTTAAACCAAGCAAAATAACGAAGAATAAGGATGGACACTTCATATTTGTTAAAGGTAATACTCAATATGATGAAATTTCAATTATTAATATTTTTGCACGCAACCAGAATGCACCTCAATTTATAAGAGAAACTCTAGCAGACATGAGCAACTTGATTTCCTCCAGTTCCATAGTACTTGGAGATTTTAACACCCCTTTAGCAGTGTTGGACAGATCCTCAAAAAAGAAGCTAATCAAAGAAATTTTAGATTTAAACTTAACCATTCAACATCTGGATTTAACAGACATCTACAGAACATTTCATCCCAACAAAACTGAATACACATACTTTTCATCAGCCCATGGAAAGTACACCAAAATTGATCACATCCTAGGTCACAAGTCTAACCTCAGCAAATTAAAAAAAATAGAATCTATTCCTCACATCTTCTCAGACCAAAATGGAATAAAAGTTGAACTCAGTAACAACAGGAATCTGCATACTCATACGAAAACATGGAAGCTAAATAACCTATGCTGAAGGATAGGTGAGTCATAGATGAGATTAAGAAGGAAATTGCCAAATTTTTGGAACAAAACAACAATGAAGACACGAATTATCAGAACCTCTGGGATACTGCAAAGGCAGTCCTAAGAGGAAAATTTATAGCACTGCAAGCCTTCCTCAAGAAAATGGAAAGAGAGCAAGTTAACAACTTAATGGGACATTGCAAGCAACTGGAGAAGGAAGAACATTCCAACCCCAAACCATGCAGAAGAAAATAAATAACCAAAATTAGAGCTGAATTAAATGAAATTGAAAACAAAAGAATTATACAACAGATCAATAAATCTAAAAGTTGGTTTTTTGAAAAGGTCAATGAAATAGATAAACCTTTGGCTAACCTATCCAGGAAAAAAAGAATAAAATCTCTAATTTCATCAATCAGAAATGGGAGAAATAACAACAGACCCCTCAGATATTCAAAATGGTTGAAATAACAACAGACCCCTCAGAAATTAAAAAAATCCTTAATGAATATTACAAGAAACTTAACTCTCAGAAATATGAAAAAATCTGAAGGAAATTGACCAATACTTGGAAGCATGCCACCTACAAAGACTTAGCCAGAACGAAGTGGAAATGTTGAACATGCCTATATCATGTTCTGAAATAGCATCAACTATACAAAATCTCCCTAAAAAGAAAAGCCCAGAACCAGATGGCTTCACGTCAGAATTCTACCAAACCTTTACAGAAGAACTAGTACCTATATTACTAAAACTCTTTCAAAATATAGAAAAAGAAGGAATACTACCCAATACATTCTGTGAAGCAAACATCACCTTGATCCCTAAACCATGGGAAGACCCAACAAGAAAATAAAATTAGACCAATATCACTAATGAATATTGATTCAAAAATATTCAATAAGATCCTAACAAACAGAATCCAAAAACACATAAAAAATTATACACCATGACCAAGTGGGATTTATCCCAGGGTCTCAAGGCTGGTTCAATATACGTAAATCTATAAATGTAATTCAGCACATAAACAAACTAAAAAATAAAGACCATATAATTCTCTCAATTGATGCAGAAAAAGCTTTTGATAATATCCAGCATCCCTTCATGATCAGAACACTTAAGAAAATTGGTATAGAAGGGACATTTCTTTAACAGATAGAGGCCATCTATAGCATACCCACAGCCAATATCATACTGAACGGAGTTAAATTTAAATCATTTCTACTTAGATCAGGAACCAGGCAAGGTTGCCCATTGTCTCCATTGCTCTTTAACATTGTAATGGAAGTTTTAGCCACTGCAATTAGGGAAGAAAAGGCGAACAAGGGTATCCACATAGGGTCAGAAGAGATCAAACTTTCACTTTTCGCAGATGATATGATTGTATATCTGGAAAACACCAGGGATTCTACTACAAAACTTTTAGAAGTAATCAAGGAATATAAAAATGTCTCAGACTACAAAATCAACACCCATAAATCTGTAGCATTTATATATATCAATAATAGCCAAGCTGAAAAAACATCACGTACTCTATTCCTTTCACAGTAGTGCCAATGAAGATGAAATATTTGGGAGTTTATCTAACAAAGGATGTGAAGTATCTCTACAAAGAGAACTATGAAACTTTAAGAAAAGAAATAGCTGAAGATTTTAACAAATGGAAAAACATACCATGCTCTTGGCTGGGAAGAATCAACATTGTTAAAATGTCCATACTACCCAAAGCAATATATAATTTAATGCAATTCCTACTAAAGTTCCATTGTCATATTTTAAAGATCTCGAAAAAATAATACTTTGTTTTATATGGAATCAGAAAAAAACCTCAAATAGCCAAGACATTACTCAGAAATAAAAACAAGGCAGGAGGAATCACGCTACCAGACCTGAGACTGTACTATAAATTGATAGTGATCAAAGCAGCATGGTACTGGCACAAAAACAGAGAGGTAGATGTATGGAGCAGAATAGAGAACCAAGAGATGAATGCAGCTACTTACCATTATTTGATCTTTGACAAGCCAATTAAAAACATTCAGTGGGGAAAAGATTCCCTATTTAACAAATGGTGCTGGGTGAACTGGCTGGCGACCTGGAGAAGACTGAAACTGGACCCACACCTTTCACTATTAACTAAGATAGACTCTCACTGGATAAAAGATTTAAACTTAAGACATGAAACTATAAAAATACTTGAAGAAAGTCCAGGGAAATCTCGGCTTGGATTAACATTTTATGAGGAGGACTCCCCAGGCAATTGAAGCAGTATTAAAAATACACTACTGGGTTCTAATCAAACTAAAAAGCTTCTGCACAGCCAAGAACATAATAAATATAGCAAGGAGACAGCCCTCAGAATGGGAGAAAATATTTGCAGGCTATTCCTTCCACAAAGGTTTAATAACCAGAATCCACAGAGAACTCAAACGCATTAGCAAGAAAAGAACAAGTGATCCCATCTCAGGGTGGGCAAAGGACTTGAAGAGAAACTTCTCTAAAGAAGACAGGTGCACAGCCTTTAGACACATGAAAAAATGCTCATCATCCTTAATCATCAGAGAAATGCAAATCAAAACTACTTTGAGATTATCACCTAACTCCTGTAAGATTAGCCCACATAACAAAATCCCCAAACCAGAGATGTTGGCATGGATGTGGAGAAAAGGGAACACTTCTACACTGCTGGTGGGAATGCACACTAATACGTTCCTTTTGGAAGGATGTTTGGAAAATACTCAGAGATCTCAAAATAGACCTGCCATTTGATCCTGTAATTCCTTTACTAGGTATATACCCAGAAGACCAAAAATCACAATATAACAAAGACATCTGTACCAGAATGTTTATTGCACCCCAATTCATAATTGCTAAGTCATGGAAGAAGCCCAAGTGCCCATTGACCCACGAATGGATTAATAAATTGTGGTATATGTACACCATGGAATATTATGCAGCCTTAAAGAAAGATGGAGACTTTACCTCTTTCATGTTTACATGGATGGAGCTCAAACATATTCTTCTTAGTAAAGTATCTCAAGAATGGAAGAAAAAGTATCCAATGTACTCAGCCCTACTATGAAGCTAATTTATAGCTTTCATATGAAGGCTATAACCCAAGTACAGCACAAGAATATGGGGAAAGGGCCAAGGGAGGGGAGGGGATAGGGGAGGTTGGGATGGAGAGAGGGTAATTGGTGGGGCCACATCTACGGTGCATCTTAGAATGGGTACGGGCAAAACTTACTAAATGCAGAATTTAAACGTCTTCCTACAATAACTAAGAAAATGCCATGAAGGCTATGTTAAACAGTTTGATGAAAATATTTCAGATTGTATATGAAACCAGCACATCGTACCCCTTGACTGCACTAATGTACACACCTATGATTTAATAATAATAAAAAAAGATAAAAACATTTTATCTTACTACAAACAGCAACTGAAAAATCATGTCAGGGGTTATATGCTACTGAGACATATAAAAACCTAGACTAAGGATGCGAAGCCCCCTGTGGGGAGAAAATAAGTTTAAAGTATGGATAAAAAACACATCACCAATTACAAGATTCCAAGGTGCAGGGGGCTAGGGCTTGGCCCTCTGTAAGATTTCTGGGAGGAATTGGAAGTGTCCTAGAGCAAGATTTCTTAGGGCTTTCACCATGACGTGTTATGCTGGATGACTGCTTGTTGCAGGGGGTGGGGGGAATGGGGGGCGCGGCTGTCCTGTGTAAGGCACCATGTGAACAGTTTCCCTGGGCTTCACCCACCAATGCCAGGAGCACCTCTAGTCTCCTGTTGCAACCACAAATGTCTATAGACATTGCCAAATGTCACCTGGTGGGCAAAATCTTCTCCAAATGAGAAGCCACTGGCTTAAAGTGGCAGGCCTGCGCCCATGGGTGTTCAGGAGTAGATATTACCAATTAGGTGTGTGGCCAGGAGGCCTGGGGAAGTGGGCATGACATCCTTCAATTAGAGGATCTTTACATATTAACTGATGTTTAGGGTGTGTCTACACACAGACTGGGATGGAGGTTCCAACCGTAGGTATCTTCAAGGAAGGACTTCCGGTCTCTGTTTGGTGATAAGGGCGTGTCACTCCCAGAACACAGTTTACCTCCCCGCTGCCCTTCCCTAACCATGGCAACAACCTGATTCACGCCTTCAGGCTTCTACTTATGACAAGAACCTTAGCCTGCATGACAGAGATTGCTAGACAAAAACTGGTTGTCCTACATTTGCTTTTCTGCTGCTGCATGTGAGACAGAATGCAGACACGATCAGTTAACCTTGATCGCGTGGACAGGGTAACTCCGTGGAGCAGGGCACAGCCAAAAGATTAAAGGAACAGAAATCATGGGCATCCTTTTGAAGCAGAGCCATTTATGCTGCACTCACTTGTACAAGAGAAGGCGAGGGCCTGGTCCGTAGTAGTGCATTGCAGGGTTTATTTGTTCTGCGACCTTGGCTGGGCCCTGCCTGATGTCCAGAGCAACATGACAATGTGAGTATTTGGGAGATAAAGGCTGAAGACAGGATGAAAACCAAGAGAGCTGCCTAGCGGACAACCAAGTGTTCTAGGAAAGAACAACATTTACTCAATTAGACTTCTCCTGTGTCTGTTGACTCATCTCAAATGGAAGATTAATCATCAATATTTTCCTTTGGGGGGATGGTTGAAGGTCTCCGTAAGCAGGTACCAGAAGTACAATGAAGTTTTCACTTTTCTGTCAATTGGGAGGACTGACTCCCTAGAGCTGCCTTTGGCAGAGAGAGTAACCTTTGACTTAGCTGTAAATTACTTGTTGACTCTCTATTTTTCTCTCTATGCCTGAATTAGTGGGCAGAGGGGGGGGATAAAAAGAGGTATTAGCCATGACAGCTTCCTAAAGGGACTGACTGTCCAATCAGGGACACCTGATCTATATTAGGAGACACATGCCACAAAGTTGCATAGGATAAATTCGCTGTCAAGCATGAGATCTCTGGAGATGATGCTTGAAATGAACAGTGAGTGGTGGATAATAAGAATGGTGATACCTACTAATTATTCAGCCTGTGCCATGTGCCAGCACTATTCAGATAGACAGAGAAGATAAGTAAGGACATTTTAGACTTAGAAGGAAGGACGTTAATTAGATGGTGTATGGTGGGTATGTATACTTCATGAGGCCTTGGGATTAAGAGATGTCACACAACCTGGTATCCCACGTTACAACATGCTTACAGTGCCACAACTGAATGTCACAGAAATATCAGAAAACATTTTAATAGACTCAAAAGTAAGATAAATTGAAACTTGATAGCATATAACATCAGGTAAACTATGAAGCCTAAGTCACAATTGTAATTTTTCTGTGACAGTGAAAACCTTGTCACTCTTCATCATAAAAAACCAAAAATCATAGAATGATTATGACTGTCATCTCCTGGAGGGTCCATTTCTGCTAGCCAACATGATTCTGTGATTGAAGGATACAAGAAGAAAATGTTCTTGGAAAGTGGGAATAATGCTGAGATTTTCTCCCCTGTCCCACCTGATGCTATTCCCCCAACACGAGGCCTCTCTGCAGTGGTGGATAAAGATGGAGACTGTTTGGAATTAGACTGTGGATCTTAAATGCTTGAATTTATCCTGTGGACAATAAGGAGCAGTTGAGGATTTTAAAAATCAGTGGGTAGTATAATGAGAATGTCTTTATAGAGAAATTAATCTGGCTGCAGTGCTTAGAATAGACAGGTGGGGAGCAAAAAGTGGAGGAAGAGATGCTAGTTAAACATTTTGTTTGCATTAATTTGTGCCTATGTTGTGATTTAAGAGCCATTAGGAGATACTCTGCTGCCTGGATGAGAGACAGAA
The DNA here is from genome assembly GCF_027406575.1 of Nycticebus coucang. NCBI lineage: Eukaryota > Metazoa > Chordata > Mammalia > Primates > Lorisidae > Nycticebus > Nycticebus coucang. The sequence continues at coordinate 6,330,412 of NC_069802.1, forward strand.
ATTTTCTGGTGGATATTGGCTCACAGAGACTCACCTGCACGCACACTGAAGTGATCTAGGTCTTGGGAAAGTCGCTCCATACATAAATAAATCTGGATGGAAGAGGAAGGTAACACAATGGCTTTATGAGCCCTGTGTCAAAAAGAGAACCTGATGTTAAGGAGAAGAGGGTAAAGAGAACTAACAAACTTATTAGGAAAACCTGTCTTTGTGTATTGGTAGGTACAAAGTGAAGGTGAACTGTCTGGATCTAATACGTAACGGTAAACATACTTGTCAAAAGATACATCATTATCTGCTTTCTTTTAGCAAATGGAAGCAGTTGACAAGGAAACTGTTTAACAATATGAACTGACACACTTGTTACATAAAGATTTTTTTTGCCTCTTGGTCCTTATAAATTTGCTTATGATGTACTTTTACCTACCATGTCAATCAAGGCCCCAGCAGGAAACAGATGGTACACTCAATATGAGGAAATTGAGGACTTTTTACAATCTAAGAAAAATCAGCAAGGGAGGTACCAGACAGCTAAGCATTGGGGTCGAGCCCCAACAAGGATACCAGTTACCAACATCCCCCCCAACCTGGGGGAGACAGCAGGCTGTCCTGCTCAGGACAGGGAAACAGCTGCAGGGAGTAACCGGCAGCTATACAAGGATGGAGTCAAATCAATGGTGATGAGGGAACCGCAGGAATAAATTACTATCTGGATCTCACTTTTCCTCTCCTTCTGTGATCTGTGATCTTCCGCTCAGGCCTCTCATTAGTAAAATCATCCAGAAGGAGAAGAGTACACGAGCCGAGCCTGCAAACACAGTCCCTGTGCGTCAGCATCCCGGGACACAGAGCAGGGAACGGGTAAAGAGAGATGGGTGTGGGCGAGGTGGGAGGGGGCAGAGGAAAGCGTCCAACAGGAGTCCCCTGGCCTTGCCAACCGCTGAACAGAAAGAAACAATCCCTACCCCAAAGCTCTCTCCAATGGGCCTTCTTTTAAAATGAAAATTATTCTGGAAGTAATACGATTAAACTGATTTAAAGTAAGTGGCAATTAACTATGAAGGTGATAGATGAGAGGGTGGGAGGACATTGGAAGGACAGACCAAACTAGCAACACAGACTGTATCTTTTCCACTTTTTCCAGGGTTCGCTGAACCCAAGTTGCTGAGGCTTCTGCCTGCGTCTCTTGTTGTAAGCAGTCCTGCGAGCTAAACTGGGGGTTAGAGAAAAATAGTATTTTCTTCCCTCCTCTGGGTTGGAGGCACCTGTGTATGGGGCCTACAAAGATGAAAGCCTGGACGGGATCTGAGAATATGTTCTCAGAACGCGTTTCCCTTCTTTGTCCTCCTCCTTTTGTTTCCTTGGTACATCAAGAACATATTCTGTGGTACAAATCAGCATCCTGCTATTATTTTAGAATTTCTTGTTGCCATGGTGTGTATGTTGATTATTTAATTTTTTTTCCTTATTCCTATTTTAGTTCACTCTGCTTCATTCTTTAGGTTTCTTGTTTTTTCCTTGTCTGTCCTTTCAATCTCAAATTCTTTCTTTTTTTCTATTTCACTTTAAGGAGAAAACAAAATTTAAAAAAATATTTAAAAGAATTTCGTGCTTCACTTCTAAGCATTGCTTTCCACTTGGGTTTTCTTGCTTTGGCTCCGACCTTTCATCTTTCTCACTTTCATGTTTCCGGTTTGCTATCTCACTGCTTCTGGCCCTTTTATGTTTTTTTTTTTTTTTTTAATCTTGTAACCCTCTTTCATGCTTTGACTTTAAAAAAAATCTCTCTGGTTTTAGCTTTTCTTTTCTTTCCTTCTATTCTTTACGATTTTATCTTATTGAATTTTATATTTTCAGGCCACATTTTTGCTTTATTTTTGTCTTTTCTTTTTTTCTTCATTTTAATTTTGTCCTTTGGTTGCCTCAATTTTCTTCTCTGTCTTTATTGTTTCCCTAAAACTTTCTTAGTCCTCTTCCTCTTCTCTACCTCCTTCTTGTCCTTCAAATTTTCTGCCTTTTTTCTTTTTCTTTTATTGGTCTTTTGCTTTTGTGATCACAATTGGCGTGAAGCTTGGCAACGTGAAAAAACCCATAAAGTGAACTGGAAGTTTGGCTTGCTTTTCTACCTTCCCTGAAGGGTGTCTGAGTTCTCTGGCAGACAATCTTCCCCCAGCCCTCACTCCAGAAGGCTCAAAGGATCCACGGCAATGCTGGCCTCTTCTACCATCTCTGTTGGTGGAGGCTCTATATGTAAGGCTGCTCTTATGTTGTTTTTTTGAAACATGCTGTTGGTTTCATAATAGTATTGAGAATAGTATTAAGTATAATTGTATATAAAATAAGCACATTGTACCCCTTGAGTGCATTAATGTACACAGTTATGATGAAAAAAGACAGAAAGAAAGAAAGAAAAAGAAAGAAAGAAAAAAAGAGAGAAAGAGAGAGAAAGAAAGAAAGAAAGAAAGAAAGAAAGAAAGAAAGAAAGAAAGAAAGAAAGAAAGAAAGAAAGAAAGAAAGAAAGAAAGAAAGAAAGATAGATGCAGGTGGAAATGTGTGATTTCAGACCATTTCTTTCTCCAGTGATCAGGTAAATGTGTCACTGGGTGAGAAGAACATCATTGTCATTCTTCCCCTGATCTCACCAGTTCATACCAAACATCCTTCCATCCTGATGCAGTGCTCTGGGAAGCCAGCCACAGTTAACCCTAATGTCCCTGCCCCACTCAAGGTGAACACTGTTTCTCTTTTATGATCTTCTCCCATAGTGGTATTGATCACCTCTGCTGCTACTCTAGGTAAAGTACCATGGCTGCCAAGGGGTCTGATGGATCCTAACTTGAATCATTAGGAGAGGAGCAGCACCGCTTCCCTATGAGCCATTTTTCTCAAGATGGACTTATTATCCTAAATAGAAAATTTTCCTCCAATCAATTCATACCAAACTTTCAAATGGGCAGAAGTCACAATACATTCTATTTCTATTCTGTATTGGTAACCAGAGGACCAGAACATACACTATTTTATAATAAACTACTTCCTATTTCCTGGTATCCTAAAAATGACTTTGCCAAGTGGTTTCCTCCTTCTAGGATAGCTGTTTCAGCATCCTGCAGAGTGAGACAGAAAACAGAAAAGTAAGGTGAACTTACTTTCAGGTCTGAGATGTATCTTTTCTGCCTCCCATCTCCAACACACACAAGGCTTCACTCATCTCTAATTATATGTCATGACCCACAGTATGTAGTATAAGATAGAGAGTGGTCCAGAAAATAGGCTTTGGAGGAAGACAGGGTTCAAACCTCAACTCTCACACTCATGATATTGTGCCACTATGAACAAGTTATTTCAACTTTTTTTGCCTCAATTTCTTTATCTGTAAAATGGGTATAATAAACTTGTTAAGAAGTAACAAGTATCACCTTACCTGTCCCACTATAATCTCCCAATAAACGTAAACTATAAACTATTATTTACGACTCAGGTGAGGAGTTTCCATCTTCATAAATCTTCCATAATTGAGCCCTTTGGGCAGAAACACACACACACACCACGACACATCCTCCTCTTCCAATCTGGTACTTCAGGTACCCTCTGCAGAGCATCTTATGCGTCTCTTCATGGTGTTTTTACAACGTACTCCCAGGCTCTGTTTACATGTATTCATTTCCCTTTACTCAGTGAGCATCTTGGAGTCAGGAGCTATGCCTTTTTCACTTTTGTGTTCTCAATAACTAACACAATAGTCTAAATGCAGGTGCGTTTAATAAATATTTAATAAAAATGGTGACAAACTGTTAATACCTAAGGACTCTAAAATATCTGTGTCTCAGGTACCTTAAAGAAAAGGTTCTTCCTTTTACTTTCTCAGCAATAGATGGACAATAACCTGAGCTTTATAGACACCCTGATCTGCCCTCTGTGTAACTAGAGTGATAGGTCTTCTCTGTGGTCAAAGTCATGGTCAAGTTAATAGGTCACTATACGGAAGGAAAACAGAAGTCTCTTCAAACCCTATAGAATTTATTATTGATTATAAGCTACTCATTCCTTTGCAAAAATGCTCAAATATTATGATTTCATGTGAGAGTCACCTCAATGGTCCAGAATTATGGGCCGATTCTGAGAAGCTGCCATTAGAGACCTGAATTTTACTCATTTTTCTCTCTCCTGCTGCCCCTCTACTCCCTCTCCCCACTCCATTGCCAAATTTCTGTAGAGCCGCCCCCAGCACCTGTGCTCATCTCTCCATTGTGTATTCAGCCCACTCCACTCTGACTTCGGGCTCCGTCACCGCTAAACAGTTTACGCTAACATGACGGACCTTCCATTCTCATTTTATTTGACCTGTCTGCAGCTTTTGAGCCGGTTCTCCTTGTCTTCCTTCTTGATACTTTCCTATACTGGCTTCTCTGATAGCACTTTCCTCTGGTCATCCTCCTATTTATCTGGAAGCTCCTTCTTACAATTCTTTGCAGACTTACCCTTTTCTCCCCAGCCTGGGTCTTAGGCCTTTCTCTCTTCTCACCCATTTCCTATTATGACTTCTAGATACACATGTCCAGCCTACACCTCTCCTCTGAGCTCCAGCCCCTTAGTCTCCCTGTCCAGTTGACGACTCCAAGCTTCCTTAAGTTCAGTATCTTCAACTTGACCTCTTGATCTCCTCATCAAAACCTCTCATCCACAAGCTGTACTAGTCAGAAACTTGGGCGTTGTTGCTGGCATCTTTGCTTTGTTCTCCAGTATTTAACTTGCCACCACTTTCATTTTAACACTGGAGAATCTCTTGAACCACTGCCATCACTGCTTCATCGTTTTCAGCAGATGACACCACAGTATTTTCTAAACTGCTCCAGTTGCTTCCAGTGCGCTCTTCTCCAAATGGTTTGCTACAGTGGCAGCCAAGTGACTGATTTCAGAGTCCCTATCTGTTCATGTTACCCTCCTGTCTAAACTCTCAGTGGTTTCCCATTTCTCTTAGGATATGGATCAAGACCTTTCCCCAAACCCACAATCCCTGAATGGGCCACTCCCTCCCCTCCGCTTGGTCTCCCATAGGCTCCTGTCACCCCGACGTCAGCTGCTCTGTCTGTGGCTTTAGCTCCTCCAACACTAATGTTCTTCTCGTCATCACCAATTCTGCCTACACTATCATCATTCCTGAATCTAGAATATTTTTTACCTCTTCCCCTTTAGCTGGTTTACTATTAGCCCATAAGCTATTTTGTTGGCATGTTTTCATTAAGTCTCCCAAAGAAATCACTTTTGTTATTAAAGCCAAAAACATCACTGCAGTTCTCTTGATCTCCTTTTTTGTTGTTTCATTTTTATCTTGCAGACACAATGGACCCCACAATGCACGGCAGGTCTTTCTCGCCAGTCGCTTCACAAGATTCTGCACTGTGTGGTGGACACTTGCCAAACTAACTAGATTTGCATTCTGGCTCCAGCACTCACTAGTAGTTACATCTCTGTCAGGTTGTACAACATTTCTGTGATTTCATTTTCTAATTTACATAATTAAAATAACAATAGAATTGTATTATTATGCTCAAAATATTGTTGTAAGAAGTAAATGAATTAATATGCCCAAAGCATTTAGAATAGTTCTGGTACATACTAAGTGCTCAATAACAATTGGCACTATTATATCCTATCTGATCACAGAATTGTCAGGGCACCTCGTGTGAAAGTGACTTTTGGGTTTTAACTACAGACATTCTTGGCTCCGTGCTCCAGTTCCCTTTGCATGTAATAACACATACGGTAGTTGAAGAGCAGTTTTGATATTCAAATTCTGATCCTGAAGAAATATAGTAATGATAGATAGTGTATGTTAAAATAGCAGAGCTGTTTGTAGGGCTAACTATAAAGGCATTATGATTTGCTGCCTATAACTGTGTATTCTGAGAGACTTCTTCATGTGTGAACAAAAGTTATGGTTTAGGCAAACAGCAAGAGGACAGCCAGATGCGAGCAAGGAAGAGGCCCCACCAGAATCTTGGCACCCCAGTTTCAGATTTCTGGCCCCCAGAACTGTGAGAAAATAAATATTTGTTGTTTAAGCAACCTCGTCCATGATATTTTGTTATAGGACCTTGAGCTAACAAAGATAGAGGTTTATCAGGAGTAGATGTAGAAATCTTGTTAAATGATTGTTCAACATAAGTAAAGGTAAAAAAAAACAAAAAAAAATGTATAATCAAATCCATAGAAGAAAGGGTTTTCTAAACAAGGTTTTATCTGCACTTCTGCCCGGACAGATATGTCACTGCCCTCTAAAATTAGGACCCAGGATTAGAGGCACATTATATTGTAAACACAGATAGTACCATACGTTCTTGAATAGAATTAGCTTTTATTCCTTACATATGTTAAGAGGTTATAATAATAGAAATAAATGTAATAAGTGAAATAAATGTAGTAAAAAATGAAAATTTTTTTATTTTCAAACACCAAATAAATAAAAAAATTCAGTTGTAGCACTTCTATAATCAATAGTTGAAACAAAAAAAGTGTTGTGATTTGATTGAAATAAACTCAATGTGTTGTCCTCCTAAAAAGAAAAAATAGTTAAAAAAATATGGTCAAAGATTAAGGTTATTTCTTCTTAGGTTTTAAATTCTAAAAATCATCTTTCTACTCTTTGTATTCTTTGTATTTAAAAAGTCCCAATCTTCCTTATCCCACATCACAGATGTCTCCATAGCTACAGACCCCACCAGCAGAATAACAAATGGATTCTCAAGATTACACTGCGTCTGTTCGTTTTTTTTTTTTTTTTTTAAAGCTATCCTGCAGAGAGTGGAAACAGCCAATGCCTTTGTTGTACATCTTGTAATTATATTTGGACAAATTAGGTGATCTCCCCTCGCCTAGGATTCCAGAGTAACACAAAATAGAAATCCATCTTCTACTTTGAGTTTGTTGCAGAAAGTACACAGGCAGAAACACAGATCACTGTTGGCTTAAAAAAGAAATCACCATCTGCTTTGTGTAGAGACTAATATTCAGGCCTCTCATATTGTGGCAAGTATTTTCACATTAGGGCCTTTTGACCACAAATTGCCCTCCGTTTTCCTTTAAAAGGAATATGTAGGCTTAGCTATATTACTAGAAAGTCAAAATGGTGATCATGGACCGTTTTTGTCTGAAATTTTTAAGACAGTGAAATTGGACTCAAGAGCTAGCCCTACAGAAAAGAGTGGTAAAAACAAAATAAACAGTATAGAATTGCAGATCTTTGTATAATCCCCACAATTCTTTTAACTCAGTAGCTTCACTATTTATGAATTTGTGTAATAATGGTGGCTTGATTTTAAAGAATGCCTTCAGAGCAACTTCCTGCCTTTGAGTCCCATTTGCTCAGCTCAGAAAGTGCTCTCTAAAACTGTTAGGCACCTGGGGAAACTGATTCAACTTTTAGGCCAACCAGGGACCATTTAGATTAAAGGAACTAACGTCCCTGCAAGCACTCTGAAAAATACGAAGCTCTCCACAAATGTAAGATGGTTTCACTGCTGTTAAATAAATGGCAGAAAAGTTAAGGTGGCTGTTCTGAATACTCACCTTCACTTGCATCTACTGAATAACAAATCACCAGATGGAAAAATGATAAATGTTCCCATCAAGATGTGCACTGCCAACGGCTGTGTTTCAGATCTCAGAAGGCTGTCTGGCCCCCTTGAGACTTGAAACCTTTGCAAAAGCTGTGAGATTACGGTCAAAGCCATCAGTCCTTGCACAGAGAGAATATTTTACTTTTTTTTTTTTTTAGAGACAGAGTCTCACTTTGTCACCCTTGGTAGAGTGCTGTGGCATCACAGCTCACAGCTCTTTGGCTTACGTGATCCTCCTGCCTCGGCCTCCCGAGTAGCTGGGAGCACAGGCACCTGTCACAGCATCTGGTTATTTTTTTGTTGCAGTTTGGCTGGGGCCAGGTTCAAACCCTCCACCCTCAGTATGTGGGGCTGGGCCCTACTCACTAAACCACAGGCACTGCCCAGAATATTTTACTTTTTGTGCCACATCACGCAATTTATTTCATTTGATTCTCCCAATGGGTTTAAGCGCAGGGAAACTGTAGTACAAATAGTTCTTGTCATATGTTGCTTGTGGTAAACAACGTGAAATTTCTGTGTAGGTGAGCGTCATTATCCCTACCTATTTTAATCAGAATACAGGAAACCACCTTGACTTCTAATAAGATTATGGTTGTAGTGATGGGCAAGACTGATGTTTTCAAAGCAGAGGGGGTCCCCAAAGAAACTGTAGATATATCACTCAAACTCAGAAGAATCCTTGAGATTATATTCATACTAGGGTGCTTTCAAATTAAATTTGCATGACGGCAAAATTAGAGTTCATTGAAATTGTTACTATTATGAGCTGAATTGTGGTGCTCCCTCCCCCCGATTTACATGATGAAGTCCTGACCTCAGCATGTGATTGTTTGCCACTGGGGTCTTTGCAGAGATAGTAAAAATACTGTCTTTAGTGTGGACCCCAATCCAATACTGGTGTCCCCATGAGAAGAGGACCCAGGGCTGTGGGCAGTGGTTTTGTCTATAATCCTAGCACCCTGGGAAGCCAAGGTGAGCTGGGAGGATCCCCTGAGTTCAAGAGTTCGAGATCTATCCTGTAGCGAGACCCCATCTCTACTGAAAATAGAGTAATTAGCCCACTGCTGTGGTGGATGCCTATAGTTCTACCTATTTGGGAGGCTGAAGAAGGATGATTACTTGAACCCAGGAATTTGACATTGCTGTGAGTTAGCCTGATGCCATGACACTCCAGCTCAGGTGACAGAGTCAAGAAGAAGAAGAAGAAGAGGAAGAGGAAGAGGAAGAGGAAGAGGAAGAGGAAGAGGAGGAGGAAAAAACAGCACTTACAGAGGGAATTGTACATGCAGATGGCCTTCAGACATGAGGTGTAGCACCAATCCCCACCAGGTCTCTACTCCTCCAGCCTCCCCTTCATCACAGTGCCTTGTCACGGCATATGCTTCATGGATATGCTAGTTCTTACCATTTTGGTGTTATTTATATGTTGTTTTGGGGTTAGGATTCTTACTTGTAGACTGTAGGAACCGACTAAACAGCAGTTTAGGTAGAAAGGAATTCATTAAAACATGTTGGGCAGCTCACAGAGTTGTTGAGAGCATCAGAGAATGAGGCTGTGAGGCCACAAAGCCAGGACCATTGCCAACATGGGTGCTGCAGACCTGGTCCTAGGAAGAGTCCCCAGCAGCTCCCCTGGATGTCACTTGTACCAGAAAAGGCCACCAGAACCCCCAGCATTGCCATGGTGAGACGACTCTCATCTCGGTAGATTCTCGGGCTTCTTCCTGCAATAGACCACCAGCCGCCCAAAAGACCTGAGTCTGTCTCAGCCTTAGTCCTCCATGTGTCCCTGCCTTGCGTAAATTCTGAGAACAGGTTTCAGAACATGGAAGTTCCCCAAAACCTCCTAGCCATGACCAAACAATGGAAACTTACCCAAGCTGAGCTTCCCAAGCTACCAAGCTGAGTTTCCCACAGGTGTCCCTATGCCAATCACCACACTGTAACCCCGTGAGCCAACCACCACACTGTAACCCTGCCGGGAGCTAACCGTGCTTGCTTGCCCCGCAGCACAAAAGGGGTATAAAAATCAGCCTGCTCCTCACTTCGGGGTGCCTGCTTTTTGGAGCAGCAGTCCCCTGCACAGGTGCAATAAATCACCATCTGATTTACACCTGAAGTGGGGTTCGAGTCTTCTTTACAAGCCACAACGGGTACAACATTCCTTCTCTACTTTACTAACTTCCATTTCAGTGTCTGCAGGGAATGTGAGTGATTGGTGAACCTGGGTCTGTCTCAGCCTCACTGCCATGGGGGCTGGGAAAGCAAGGAGTTTTCAGTTTTGGTAGTGGGAGATAGAATTTCCCTTATAAGAAGATGGGGGATACATAAGCTCTGGGAATTCTGGGTGTTCAAAAAGTGACCAGTACTTAGCACACAGTAAACGGACACTTAGGATCAGCTGACCACTGGTTATAGAACCTCCTCTCTTTCCTTCTATTTTTTACTCTCCTTTCCCAATCTTCTCTCTGCTTCCTTCTCAACCACCGCTGCGTATAAATCCCAAACTCTTACACCAGGCCTCTCTAACTTTTTGAGTATGCTGAGGTGGTTTAAGAGCTTTGGTGTGAGATAGGTGTCACATGAAGGATCTACTATTATTTCATTGCCTTTGACGATATTTCAGTATGACTGCTAGGAAAAACATCTCATTTTGAGACAGAAAGGCACTGAAAAACATGAATTGTGAAATTAGAATGAATGGGTTTGTACCCTGGCTTTCTGCAGAGCATCTCAGTCATCACTGACACAGTTTTTACCTTGGGTCTCAGCTTCTCCATTTGTAAAACGGAAATAGCAATAAGAGACTGACCCTGAAGGGTGTTTGTGAGAATTGGACATAACATCTATCTGTAATATGGGTCTGGAAACAAATGGGGCCTACCGTAATCATTTCTTAGACTTCAGGGGCATCAAAAGACCAATGAAATAGTATTTTTAAATCTGATTTTATCAGATTTTTGTTCACAAAGCAACAACAAATAAATATCAATTATTTTAGTAGTTTTTTTTCCCCCTGAGTGACACTATTAATGAACATCGCATGATGGAAACTTTCTGGATACAAGGACAAGTTTTAAAAAATCAAAAGCTAGATCAAGATCATCCAAGCCATTTTTATTACAGTCCATGACCCACTCTCTTCTGCCAAGTCAGACCAGCATCTTAATCACACAAAGAACAGAAAGGACATTTTGCCTCTCCTTTCCAGGATCCTAAAGTATCTCCCTGTTTCTCCTTCAGTCCCCAGCACAAATGCAGCTGGAAATGCCACTGCAGACAAGATTAAATGATTGCTTGATTGGGCATGGTGAGTAAAGGAGTCTTGCCTAACATTTTGCTCCTTGGAAGAGTCTATTTGAAGACTAAATTTTAAGGAACAGAGGATATTCCTATAATGGCAAACTAACATCCCTAAATACATGTACTGAATAGTTTTCTTGAAAATTTTTTTTACATCCTGAAAATTAATGTGAAAGACATGTCTGTGTGCTTATTCCTTTATGGGCACATTTGTTTAATGAGCATTTGTCAGTTCCTGCCGCGTGCAAGGCACTGTGCTTGGTGACAAAAATACAAAGAAGAGAAATGCAAACATGATCTCTTTATGAGGTTTATGAACGAGTGGGGAGCCAGATGGTAATCAAATTCAGCTTCTTTGTTGAGAGGAAGTGTTCAGCCACCTATCCAATTAATTCATTCAATAATTATTTATCCAGTGCCTACCAGGGGCCAAGCATTGTGTTATGTGCTGGTTAATAATAACTGCATTTGTTGCATGCTTATCAGATGTAAGGAACTGTATTAGTTTTTTTTTTTTTAACATGCTTTCAATTCTCACAACAAACATGTGAGATGTATTTTATTTTGTAGATAAGAAAACACAGACTTAGCAGGGTTAAGTGCCTTGCTGAAGGTGATACATCTAGAAAGTGGTAGAGCAGTGAGGCCCAAACTCAACTCCTCCTCTCCGGCCTCTCAGGAGAAGTCCATCTTATGACTCATACAGTGGATGAACCAAATGACTAGATCGATTTAAGTGAACACCAAGAGAATTGCTGCTCCTTTGGGGCCCTTGATATATCTGCACTAATGGTGCTAACAATTTGTAGGAATTAGGAAAATAGTAACTAGGCCTACCAAGTTGAAATCCAGGGATGGAAATAGTGCTGTCAAAGTCACTGACAGGGAGGCAAAAGTCATTCAAGGCTACTTCCTTTACATCATTCTTTTTCTTTGTTTTAGCTGTTGCAAAAATTAAATTCTATCCCCCACCTCCTCATTATTTCTAAGGTTATTTTCATTTGTAAAAACTGAGACCTTTCATTCTGAAAGGGTAGTATCAGATTTTGGAAAGGCATGGTGGAAGCATATGAGAGTGAACTTACTCCCAGATGTTTAGGTACTAGAGGAATGAAGTGGTTCCTTGAGTTTCCAGATGATATTTCTATGTTAGTAAGTGCTATATAAAAAAATGTTCTGGAAGCTAGAAAGCAAATGGACAAGCAGTCTGAACACATTCAGGAAAACCAGAATCTAAGCCTAGAAGAGCCCAATTTTCATCATGGAGCCTCAGAAAGTCTCAGTAATTAGGAGTACCAAGCACCTTTGAGAGTAAGGGTAACACATGTCCAACAACAGGGAACTTCTGAATTCAAATGGTCCATCTACACAACAGAACATGACACAGCTGTATAAAAAGTGGGAAGAGCTCTATGAGGTGATGTACATGCAGAGGAATGCCTAAAATATATTGCTAATGGAAAAGGCAAGGTGCAGAATTATGTACAGAAGTAACATTTTTGTTAAGAAATGCAAAAATGAGGAAAGTAAAAATTTGTATTTGCATAAAGAAAACCCTCAAAAAATAAACAGGAAACTAATAAAAATAGTGAGGAAAAGGAATGAATTTGGATGGCAGTGAGTTGGAGTGTGTGCAAATTTTTAGTATTTACCTTTTAATTTTGTTAATTGCATTACTATTAAAACAATTAAGAATAAGTGGCAAAAATCACATATCTGATAAGACTTGTATCCAGAATACACAAAGAAATCTTAAAAACTAAATACTAAGAAAACAAGTGACCCAATTACAAAATGGGCAAAAGATCTGCACAGGCTAGACATGGTGGCTCACACCTGTAATCCTGGCACCTTGGGAGACCACAGTGGGAGGACGGCTTGAGGCCAGGAATTCAAGACCAGTCTGGGCAACGTATTGAGACCCCATGTCTGTAAAAAATAAAAATAGCTGGACATGGTGGCATGCATCTGTAGTCCCAGCGACTGGGGTGACTGATGTGGGAGGGATGGCTTGAGCCTAGGAGTTCAAGGTTGCAGTGAGTTATGAAAAATTGTGTACTGTAATCTAGCCTGGGAGTGAGATCTTATCTCTAAAAAAAAACAAAATGAAACAAAACAAACAAACAAAAACAACAATAATACACACACAAAGATCTTCACAGGTATCTCACGAAAGAAGACATACAGTGGCAAAAAGGCATATGACAAGATGTTCAAAATCACGTAATATTGGAGAGCCTCAGATTAAACAGCGAGGAAACACCAGTACTCATCTATGAGAATGGCTGACATTTAAAACACTGACAACACCAAACGCCAGCAAGACGTGGAACAACAGGAACTCTCATTTTTGTATTGGTGGGAATGCAATCGGTACAACCATGTTGGGGGACAGTTTGGCAATTTCTTACAGAACAAAATATAATATTACCACATAATTTAGTAATCACACTCCTTGGTATTTACTTAAATTAGCTGACAATTTATCCTCACACAAATACCTGAACTTGCATGTTTATAGCAGTTTATTTTTAATGCCAAAATGTGGAAGCAATCAAAATGTCTTTCAACAGGCTAATGGACAAATTGTGGAACATCCATACAAGAGAATATGAAGAAACCATAAATGTGTGTCTCTAAGTGAGAGAAGCCAGCCTGCAGAGCACACACTGCGTGATTCCAACTGCAGAACATTCCCAGTGTTTCTTATCTGCTGCTTATAATCAAAAAGATTCACAATAAGCCTCATCATTATAAAATTTAGTATATTAGGGAGCAAAGGCAGGAACTTAAAATGTTGGGAAAAGGGGGGAAAAACTATCCATATATAAATATTAAAGAATTTATGGCTTGGTGCCCGTAGCACAGTGGTTATGGCACCAGGCACATACACCAAGGCTGGTGGGTTTGAAACTGGCCCAGACCAGCTAAAACAACAATGACAACTACATCAAAATAATAGCCGGGCATTGTGGCGGGCACCTGTAGTCCCAGCTACTTGGGAGGCTGAGGCAAGAGAATCACTTAAGCCCAAGAGTTTGAGATTGCTGTGAGCTGTGATGCTATAGCACCTACTGAGGGTGACAGAGTGAGATTCTGTCTCAAAAAAAAAAAAATTTAAATTGGCCTTTCAACAGCAATACTAGAAGCTGGAATACATGGAAATATTGTGAGGGAAATTGATTTGTGACATAGAAGTCTTATAGGCTTCCATTCAGTCAATTTTCAGGGGAGAATACAGACAGTGTCAGTCACGGGGATGCTGGAAGATTTTTTGACTGAGAAAAGAACAGCTAATATGATTAAGATCTGTATTGTGAAAAAAAAAATCACTCTAGATGTTGTACAAAAAAATGGATTTGCACAGGTAAAAGGAGAAATAAACCATTTTGAAGACTATCAGAGTGCACCAGGGAGAAATGATGCTTAGGTCACAGCAGGTATTGTTCTTAGGATGGAGACAAAACTCCTACAAGATCTGCAAGGTCAGTTCTCTGTAGGTTGAATATCTGTTTTACAAAACTCTTGAGAACAAAAATGTTTAATATTTCAGATTTTTTCAGGTAGCAAGATATCTGGGGGGGCAGAGATAAGATGGCTGACTGAAGCCAGCTTTCCACAGAGGCTCCCATCCAGAAGGAGAGTTAAAGGACAGAAATTTAGTAAGTAACCTGGTGGATTTGAGCTGCACCAAGAGAGAAGATTGAAGAAAGCACATCGACCACGCTGAGGCGAGCTGCGGCCACAAGGATATAAACAAAAGGTACAAAATCCACCACCAAGCAGACGGGAGTCCCCTCCCCCTTGAGAACAGCTCCGAGTGACCCACAAACAAATGGGCAGAGTACAAAAGTCCTCCCACTACACTCCATGGGAGAGACCCTCTAAAAACTGGACCTACCTCCCCTACTAGGGTGCCACAGCATTCTCCTGCCAGGCATAAAACTGTATAAAACTGTATATATTCTCTACCTGCAGCTCTGAGCTCCCAGCACTCCCCTCCACTCTCATTCTGAAGTCTGGAGGCCTGTCCCCTAGTAGTCCAGATTCTTGGGAGATTTCTTGAGGGGTGTGGACGGTGTCTGAACTGCAGCCGGTCAGTGCCAACTCTGGGGCATGGGAGCAAGGTGAGGATGGTTGGCTGAGAGGGAACCACACCAGAGCAGCAGTTCCCTGAGGCACAGAGAAACAGCCATCTTTTAGCGGCAATATGGCCAGGCATCAAACTCTGTAGAACTGTATATGTTCTCTACCTGCAACTATGAACTCCTAGCACTCCCCTCCACTCTCACTCTGAGGTCTGGAGGCCTGTCCCCCAGGAGTCCAGACTCTCAGGTGATTTCTCGAGGTGTGTGGATGGTGCCTAAACTTCAGCTGGTCAGTGTTGACTCTGGGGCATAGGAGCGAGGAGAGGACAGTCGACTGAGAGGGAACCACACTGGAGAAGCGGTTCCCTGGGGCACAGAGCAGCAGCCGTCTTTTGGCAACAATACGGCCAGGCATAAAACTGTATATAAACTGTGTTTATTCTCTACCTGCAACTCTGAGCTCTCAGCACTCCCCTCCACTCTCACTCTGAGGTCTGGAGGCCTGTCCCCCAGGAGTCCAGATTCTTGGGTGATTTCTCGAGGGGTATGGATGGTGCTTGAACTGCAGCTGGTCAGTGCTGACTCTGGGGCATGGGAGCGAGGAGAGGATGGTCGGCTGAGGGGGAAACACACGGGAGCAGCGGTTCCCTGAGGCACAGAGCAGCAGCCGTCGGCTCACTCCTGGATATTCTGAAGCCAAACACCCTGTTTCCCTGGGAAACCAGAGGAGGCCAGCAACCACCACGAACAGATCTGGGACGGAAACGCAGGCCCCATGAGTAAAGGATTTGCCTGAGGCAGTACCGACCTGCGTGGAGCACAGAGACTAGAAACGCACTTGCAGACCCTGGAAGTTCCCAGGGTGGGGCTGACCCAGAGGACTACTTTACTGAGCCTAAGATGCACCTGGCCCTCAGGGGATGGTCAGCCTAAAGACAAAGGAAGGCAGCAGGATAGAACTGACAGTGGAACTTAGCAGGAACAGAAACAAAATCCTGCAAAATTGTTCTGTTCTGTTCTGTCAGTAACATCAATCAAGGGCATGGCTGGAACTGAGTGAACACCCCCCAGCCTTCATCAAGCGCCTGAGGTCATCAGGCCTCACCTCCGCCTGCTAGGTAGAGGCAGAGTGCAGTTGTCTGGCTGAACAGAAATAGATTTCCTTGTGATTCAGGCAGGTGCAAACTCCTGGAGTAGCTGTTCATTACAGGCAACTGGGTCAGCCAACTGCGGGGCTATCAGTGACTGGGTGTGACAGAGGTGCAAGGTGGGGAAGGAGGCATCAATCTTCCCAGACTGATCTATTTGCTGGGTGGCTCCTCCTGACTCCACGCAGCACTGGAGCAAGCCATATCAGAATAGTCACCAGACCCCTGTGATCCAGTTCCCAGAGACCTCTTAAACTCTCCCACCTGAGACACGTGCTGACTGAGACAATTGATTTGGACATTTTGAACTGAGCCAGTTACCTGAGGACTATTCAGGTGGTACCCTGGGTGTGTGGTTGTAGGAAGGTTTGATTTTCCTTTTCCAATTGTTGCCTGTGGTGGGCGGGGTGACTTAATTGCTGGTATTTCTCCACAGCTGAGACTTCAACCTAGAGTAACTGTTTCACTAGGGTCGAACAGAAACCAGCTAAAAACAAGACAGAACGACTTAGCCCCACCACACCAAACAGGTCCCCAGTTTCTCAGGCCATAGCATTGTACGGGTCCTCAACAAAGCTCCAGGGGAAAAATCAAAGGGTGTAAAACAATCATGGGGCAGAATCAGCAGAAAAACTCTGGTAACATGAATAACCAGAATAGAGCAACCCCCCAAGGAAAGATACGGCAGGTGTAACTGAAGATCCCATTCATAAACAACTGGCTGAGATGTCAGAAATTGAATTCAGAATTTGGACTGCAAACAAGATTAATAAGGTGGAGGAAAATTTGGAATTAGAAATCTGAGCAGCAATTCAAAAGTTGGAATTAGGAATTTGAGGAGAAATTCAAAAGTTGTCTCAAGAATTTAATGAATTTAAAGACAAAACCACCAAAGATTTAGACACATTGAAGCAAGAATTTACAGCCCTCAAAATCTGAAAAATACAGTAGAATCCCTTAGTAACAGAGGGGAGCAAGCAGAAGAAAGGATTTCTGACATTGAAGACAAAGACTTTGAACACTCCCAAACTCTCAAAGAGGAAGAGAAATGGAGAGCAAAAACGGTTCATTCTCTCAGAGAACTCTGGGATAATTCGAAGAAGGCTAATATCCACCTCATTGGAATCCCTGAATCCGATGAAGTCGCCTCGCTAGGCACAGAGGCCCTTCTTCATGAAATTATGAAAGAGAATTTTCAAGACATGCCTAGAGATTCTGAAATTCAGATAGCAGACAGTTTCAGAACCCCAGCATGACTCAATCCCAATAAGACATCCCCAGGCATATCATAATTAACTTCATTAAAGTTAATATGAAGGAGAAATTCTCAAAGCAGCCGGGCATAAGAAAGCCATTACCTACAAAGGGAAGAATATTAGAATGACTGCAGATCTCTCTGCTGAAACTTTTCAAGCCAGAAGAGGGTGGTCATCGACTTTTAATCTCCTAAAGCAAAATAACTTTCAACCCCAGATCCTGTATCCAGCTAAACTGAGTTTCATTTATGATGGAGAAACTAAATACTTTAATGACATTCATATGTTGAAGAAATTTGCCATAACCAAACCAGCTCTTCAGGATATTCTCAGGCCTATCTTCCATAATGACCAACCCAATCCTCTACCGCAAAAGTAACCTCACTCAGAAACTTTTGATCAAACTCCAACTTCCAAAGTGGTGAAAGGATTAAAAATGTCCACTGGACTTTTAAAAAACTCGCTGCCCAAAATTTTACCAGACTTATCAATATTCTCCATTAATGTAAATGGATTAAACTATCCTCTAAAGAGGCATAGGTTAGCTGACTGGATACAAAGACTCGGGCCAGATATTTGTTGCATACAAGAGTCACATCTTAACTTAAAAGACAAATATAGACTCAGAGTGAAAGGATGATCATCCATATTTCAGGTAAATGGTAATCAGAAAAAAGCAGGTGTTGCAATTTTATTTGCAGATACAATAGGCTTTAAACCAACAAAAGTAAGGAAGGATAAGAATGGTCACTTCATATTTCTTAAGGGTAATACTCAATATGATGAGATTTCAATTATTAATATCTATGCACCCAACCAGAATGCACCTCAATTTATAAGAGAAACTCTAACACACATGAGCAACTTGATTTCCTCCAGCCCCATAATAGCCGGAGATTTCAACACTCCTTTGGCAGTGTTGGATCCATCCTCCAATAAGGAACTGAGCAAAGAAATTTCAGATTTAAACCTAACCATCCAAAATTTGGATTTAGCAGACATCTACAGAACATTTCATCCCAACAAAACTGAATACACATTCTTCTCATAAGCCCATGGAACATACTCCAAAATCGATCACATCTTAGGTCACAGGTCTAACTTCAGTAAATTTAGAGGAATAGAAATTATTCCTTGTATCTTCTCAGACCACCATGGAATAAATGTTGAGCTCAGTAACAAGAATCTGCATACTCATACAAAAACATGGAAGTTAAATAACCTTATGCTGAATGATAACTGGGTCAGAGATGAGATTAAGAAGGAAATTGCCAAATTTTTAGAACAAAATGACAATGAAGACACTAATTATCAGAACCTCTGGGATATCGCAAAGGCAGTCCTAAGAGGGAAATTTATAGCACTGCAAGCCTTCCTCAAGAGAATGAAAAGAGAGGAAGTTAACAACTTAATGGGACATCACAAACAACTGGAAAAGGAAGAACATTCCAACCCCAAACCCAGTAGAAGAAAAGAAATAACCAAAATTAGAGCAGAATTAAAGGAAATTGAAAACAAAAGAATTATACAACAGATCAATAAATCAAAAAGTTGGTTTTTTGAAAAGGTCAATAAAATAGATAAACCTTGGCCAACCTAACAAGGATAAAAGAGTAAAATCTCTAATCTCATCGATCAGAAATGACAAAGATGAAATAACAACAGACTCCTCAGAAATTCAAAAAATCCTTAATGAATATTACAAGAATCTTTATTCTCAGAAATATGAAAATCTGAAGGAAATTGACCAATACTTGGAAGCACGTCACCTTCCAAGACTTAGCCAGAATCAAGTGGAAATGTTGAACAGACCCATATCAAGTTCGGAAATAGCATCAACCATACAAAACCTCCCTAAAAAGAAAAGCCTGGGACCACATGGTTTCACGTCAGAATTCTACCAAACCTTTAAAGAGGAATTAGTACCTATATTACTCAACCTGTTCCAAAAGGTAGAAAAAGAAGGAAGACTACCCAAAACGTTCTATGAAGCAAACATCACCCTGATCCCCAAACTAGGAAAAGACCCAAAAAGAAAAGAAAATTATAGACCAATATCACTAATGAATATAGATGCAAAAATATTCAACAAGATCCTAACAAACAGAATCCAGCAACACATCAAACAAATAATACATCATGACCAAGTCGGTTTTATCCCAGGGTCTCAAGGCTGGTTCAATATACGTAAATCTATAAGTATAATTCAGCACATAAACAAATTAAAAAACAAAGACCATATGATTCTCTCAATCGATACAGAAAAAGCTTTTGATAATATCCAGCATCCCTTCATGATCAGAATACTTAAGAAAATTGGTATAGAAGGGACATTTCTTAAACTGATAGAGGCCATCTACAGTAAACCCACAGCCAATATCATATTGAATGGAGTTAAATTGAAACCATTTCCACTCAGATCAGGAACTCGACAAGGCTGCCCATTGTCTCCACTGCTTTTTAATATTGTAATGGAAGTTTTAGCCATCACAATTAGGGAAGAAAAGGCGATCAAGGGTGTCCATATAGGGTCAGAAGAGATCAAACTTTCAATCTTCGCAGATGATATGATTGTATATCTGAAAAACACCAGGGATTGTACTACAAAACTCTTAGTAGTGATCAAGGAATACAGCAGCATCTCAGGTTACAAAATCAACATTCATAAATTGGTAGCCTTTATATATACCAACAATAGCCAAGTTGAAAAAACAGTTAAGGACTCTATCCCATTCACAGTAGTACCAAAGAAGATGAAATATTTGGGAGTTTATCTAAAAAAGGACGTGAAAGATCTCTATAAAGAGAACTATGAAACTCTGAAGAAAAGAAATAGCCGAAAATGTTAACAAATGGAAAAACATACCATGCTCATGGCTGGGAAGAATCAATGTTGTTAAAATGTCCATACTACCCAAAGCAATATATAAATTTTAACGCAATCCCTATTAAAGTTTCACTGTCATACTTTAAAGATCTTGAAAAAACAATACTTCGTTTTATGTGGAATCAGAAAAAACCTCGAATAGCCAAGACATTACTCAGAAATAAAAACAAAGCAGGAGGAATCACGCTACCAGACCTCAGACTATACTACAAATCGATAGTGATCAAAACAGAATGGTATTGGCACAAAAACAGAGAAGTAGATGTATGGAACAGAATAGAGAACCAAGAGATGAATTCAGGTACTTACCATTATTTAATCTTTGACAAGCCAATTAAAAACATTCAGTGGGGAAAAGATTCCTTATTTAACAAATGGTGCTGGGTGAACTGGCTGGCAACCTGCAGAAGACTGAAACTGGACCCATACTTTTCACTATTAACTATGATAGACTCTCACTGGATTAAAGATTTAAACTTAAGACACGAAACTATAAAAATACGAGAAGAAAGTGCAGGGAAAACTCTTGAAGAAATAGGTCTGGGCGAGAATTTTATGAGGAGGACCCCCTGGCAATTGAAGCAGCTTCAAAAATACACTACTGGGACCTGATCAAACTAAAAAGCTTCTGCACAGCCAAGAACATAGTAAGTAAAGCAAGCAAACAGCCCTCAGAATGGGAGAAGATATTTGCAGTTTGTGTCTCTGACCAAGGTTTAATAACCAGAATCATTAGAGAACTCAAATGTATAAGCAAGAAAAGAGCAAGTGATCCCATGTCAGGCTGGGCAAGGGACTTGAAGAGAAACTTCTCTGAAGAAGACAAGCACATGACCTACAGACATATGAAAAAATGCTCATCATCTTTAATCATCAGAGAAATGCAAATCAAAACTACTTTGAGATATCATCTAACTCCAGTAAGATTAGCCTATAGCACAAAATTCCAAGATCAGAGATGTTGGCGTGGATGTGGAGAAAAGGGAACACTTCTACACTGCTGGTGGGAATGCAAATTAATACATTCCTTTTGAAAATATGTTTGGAGAGCACTTAGAGATCTAAAAATAGATCTGCAATTCAATCCAATAATTCCTCTACTCGGCATATACCCAGTAGACCCAAAATCACATCATAACAAAGATATTTGTACCAGAATGTTTCTTGCAGCCCTATTCATAATTGCTAAGTCATGGAAAAAGCCCAAGTGCCCATTGATCCATGAATGGATTAATAAATAGTGGTATATGTACATCATGGAATATTATGTAGCCTTAAAGAAAGATGGAGACTTTACCTCTTCCATGTTTACATGGATGGAGCTGGAGCATATTCTTCTTAGTAAAGTATCTCAGGAATGGAAAAAAAAGTATTCAATGTACTCAGCCCCCCTATGAAACTAATTTATGGCTTTCACATGAAAGCTATAACCCAGTTACAACCTAAGAATAGGGGGAAGGTGGAAAAGGAGGGGATGGAGGGGGGAGGTGGGCAGAGGGAGGGAGATTGGTGGGATTACACCTGCAGTGCATCTTACAAGGGTATGTGCGAAACTTAGTAAATGTGGAATGTAAATGTCTTAGCACAATAACTAAGAAAATGCCAGGAAAGCTATGTTAACCAGTGTGATGAAAATGTGTCAAACGGTCTATGAAACCAGGGTATGGTGCCCCATGATCACATTAATGTACACAGCTATGATTTAATAATAAAAAAAGATATCTAAGGGAAGGGACCCACGTCTAAACACAAAATTCATTTATGTTTCTTATACAAATTATACACATAGACTGAAGATATTTATATAATAGTTTAAGTAATTTTGTGCATGAAACAAATTTTGTGTTCTTTGAACCAGCAGAAAGCAAAAATGTCACTATCTCAGCCACCCATGTGGACAGTTGGTGGGTGCTTTGCATCACCATGATTCCTGATTTTGAATTTGCATGCTCCCACAAAGCAACATTTTCTTACACTTGTTCACACATAAGTACTTAGTAAAAAATATGACATATCATTTCCGCAGTGTAAAAATAATGTTCTTAGGGTAACCAAGTGGCATAGTAACATCACCAGAATAAAATAAAACACCAGCACTAATAAAACACAAGAACTGCCACTTATGTTGTGTTTTGATTAAAAAATAAATTTAATAATATTAATTAATAATGTACCTTGCATTAATATTTTATTATATTTTTAGGTGAGTAGAAATACCAGAAGCATTTGGGAGACCAGAAAGCAGGTCCTATAAGAATAAAGAGCATTCTGCTGTATGGCCTTTTTTTTTAATTGTTTGGGATTCATTGAGGATATAAAAAATTAGGTTACAATGATTGCATTTGTTAAAGTCCCTCTTATAATTGTGTCCCACACCCAAGAGGTATCCTATACACTGTGATCTCTCCTTCCTCCCCCCACACCCTAATTGCTCATTCCCCTACCCACCCTTCTTGTATTAGCTCATCCACTACCTTCATACTAGTATTAAGTACATTGGATTCTTGCTTCTCCATTCTTGTGATGCTTTACTAAGGAGAATGTGTTCCACCAGCAACCAGGTTACAACAAAAGATGTGAAGTCTCCATCTTTTTTAATGCCTGATACTATTCCATGGTATACATATACTACAGCTTGTTAATCCATTCTGGGTTGTTGGGCATTTAGGTTATTTCCACATTTTGGTGATTATAAATTGAGCTGTAATAAATAGTCTAGTGCAAATGTCCTTATGGTAATATGATATTTTTTTCTTCTCGGTAGATGCCTAGAAATGGAATTACAGGATCAAATGGGAGGTCTAATTTGAGTTTGAATTTGATTCTCCATACTTTCTTCCAAAAAGTTTGCAGTCTCACTAGCAGTCTAAAAGTGTTCCCTTCTCTCCACATCCATGCCAGCATCTGCAGCTTTGAGACTTTTTGATGTGGGCTATTCTCACTGGGGTTAGGTGATAATCTCAGGGTGGTTTTTATTTGCATTTCTCTGATAATTAGAGATGATGAGCATTTTTTTTTTTTTTCAAATGTTTGTTAGCCATTCGTCTGTCTTCATCATTTATGGCCATTTGAATTTTTTTTTTTTTTTTGTAGTTATCTACCTCATTGGGAAAGGTTTTTGTCTTGGAAGTCTTCCTTTGATTTTATAAACTGACATGATTTCTTGTTCTCTTATACATGGGTGCTGCTCTAATCCTTCAGTAACTTTGTCACACATTTTCACCATGTCATCCATAGGAACCTTTTCTGCAGTGTTCACAACATCATCTTTCTCAAGACTATTATCAGTCACCTTGATTCAGAACCATTTTGAATATTTTACCATTGGTCTATGGGTGAACAACTCAAAGGTCATTATCAATGTTAAAAACTTCATCAATATCCATGTCTTTGAACTTAATGTTGGGCTCTGAAAGTATATGTTTTTGCATATGTAAGGAGGTCAGACATTATTACTTTCTCACTTTACATACAGAATTCTTCAAACTCACCAGTTTGTTCATTACCACTTCACTTGTTGCAGCCACAGGTTGTGCGCACATAACTGTGTCTTCCCTTGCTTTTTTCTAAGCATTGGTAAAACCACATATGGCATCTTTCATGCTAAATGGTTTTTGAAAAATTTCCATGCCCATTCTGTTCATTGTGCCAGAATGTTCAAGAAAGTCTTTTTATATTTATCCTTCATTGCAGGCGTCCTCAAACTTTTTAAACAGGGGGCCAATTCACTGTCCCTCAGACGATTGGAGGGCCAGACTATAGTTTAAAAAAAACAAAAAACTATGAGCAAATTCCTATGCACACTGCACATATCTTATTTTGAAGTAAAAAAAATGGGAACAAATACAATCACACCGCCTCATGTGGCCCGCGGACCACCGTTTAAGGATCCTTGATCTAAGGATACCCTGTTTACATGGCTGAATTAATGAAGTCACATTTTGGGGAAATATATGGCATAAACATTTTTGGTGAGAATTTCAGCTAGAGGGTGAGTAGGACAGTTGTCAAGGGACAATAAAATCTGACAGTCACCATCCAGTCCAGCTTTCCTGCAGTGAGCAAGAGCTGCTGGTACAAAATGTTTGTGAAATTAATCAGAAAAGATGTCTGTGGTGATTCATGCCTTTTTTTTTAGCATAATAATAGACTAGTAAGAGATTCACTTCGAAAACAGCAAGGATGAAAGCTTTCCCCATCCCGGCAAGTTTACCTTTCTGTGTGCCTGCCGCATTAATACCTCCCAGCACAGCTCTTCTGCTCTTGGCCTCCTGAATTCCTGTAGGGTCTTTCTCATCAGCTGTAGTCAGGGCCTTTGTGGGGCAATCAGGTCAAAATGATGATGTTTCATCAACACTATAAACTTATTTTGGCATCAGATATTCATTAGCAGTGAATGTCATCACTGCTAATCAAACTCATCAATGAATTTCTTCATGGCTTTGCAATCACTCCCAAACTCAACAATTTAATGCTGTGTTTTCCTTAAATTTCTGCAAATGTTTCTTAACCAAACATTTCTGATTCTTTGATACCAATTTTAGAAACTATGTCTTTAAGAGAGAATATTCAATTGGAAGTCACATATTTTGGTGAAAGCAGATGTGAATATTAATGCTATAGATAAGAGCTAAAATGGGTACTGTAAAACACCTTATAGACCGAGGGTTTTCCTCATGAGAATATGAGTGGCAGGAACAGACTAGAGATATTCCACTGATACTTGAGAAGATTTCAAAAAACAATTTAATCCAAGGATGAAAATTAGCATAAAGAGATGGTTGCCTAAAACAGATTCAGTAGGTTTGATTTTAACCTAGTTACACATGACTCTCTTTATGTTTTGATTTTATGTATTTATTTATTTACTTTGTTCTCTCCAAACTAAAAACAAATAGTCACTTTTATTATTTGCTGGGTCTTCAGGATATTTTCATAACAAAAGCAGAAACCCAGCTTCTAGTGCTCTAAACATGCAATATCATGGTGACACTTGACTAAATGTATGATAAACCCTGCTTAGGTAATATTTTATACCCAACAGAGCTCTTTTCCCTCCCTCTAAAACTACGTGTTGACTTGCCCCAGAGAAGACAGGAAGGGACAGTGTTCAGGAGCACAAAACTGTGAATCCAAGGTCTAAGCCTTTGATACTTCATATTTGGTATTAGAAGACAGAGTTAATGATCCCTGAAATTCAGCTATCCCTTAAATCCCATGATTCCTCTCTGAGGCGTTCCTTTTCTTTATTATGCTTTACACTGTCAACTAAAATGCTTTAGTAATATATTCAAAAGCAGCAGCCCTTAAAATCGACCATTTGTGTTTTAAAAACACCAGCTTTTGAAGCACAAAGGCATAAGTGCAGGGTCTTTGGCATTAACTAGGTGTGCAACTTTCACAAATGACTTAAAGTTTCTGAGCTTCTCTTATAATACCTAGAAGCATTTAGCTCTCAGTGAAAACAATATGCCATGTTCACAGCAGATGACCCAGCAAGGGACATGGCAGTGAAGTCCTGTTGTAAGACTGAGGGAAACAGGCAATTTCTAGGGACTCCTAGAGGAACTTAGAGTGATGACTGAGAACTTATTAGGTCACAGCTATCTGGAGAAATGGCAGGTGCCCCTTCTGTATCTGGTAAGACTGCCAAGTTTCAGTTCCTCTGGCCCTCTCCAGCCCATCCAGCTGGGTTATCATTTAACCCTCCACCTCTCCCTCCTAGGCACTATCCTGATAAGGCACAATTTCTCAACTTGCCTATACTTGGTATGATTTGCCTGGAAGTGAGAATGACAAACTAAACCCTGGGGGAAAGTATTTCCACTTTTGTTGATGCTCATTGGCTGGAGCGGCTGCTAAATCTCAGTGATGTCACTTCTTTCCTGGGTTTATTTCCTTATTGCACCTTATTTTTCACTGACAAAGGAGCCCCTGAGCTGCCAGTTTAACAGGTCAAGTATGTGCTATGCTTAGAAATAGGGGATTAGAAAAAAAAGTAGCAATACTTCTTACTTCATAGAGAGCTTGCGAGGATAATAATAAATGTATAATGTATATGAAGCACAATAGTGGGTACAGAATTAGTCTATGATTAAGTATTACTGTAATTACAAATTCTGTTGACAATAGGAGATCACCCTCTGACCTTCCATGTGCTCCCCAGGGAGCACAGATATCACTTTCTGCTATACACATTCCAGGCTGTCAATTTTTGAGTCTAATTTTGAAATCAGAGTCCATCCGTCGTTCTCAGACATTCTCTGAATCACAACAGCTGACAGAATCCTCCATGAGGTCATTATTTTTAGCTTTGGAACTGTTAGAAAATCTGTAGGGGATTTTCATGGCATTCAACAAATTAATAAAGGTCATCAAAACAAATCTACTTACTGAATTCATTGGCTCAAAATCCTCCTATTAAACCAGTGCTGTCATAATAAATTAATGAACTTTCCACTGACAATCTTCCCATGAAAACAGTTAAGCTGAATTGTGTTTAGATTTATTTGATCCATTATTGCTGCATTTTAAAGTTCCAAACAATGATCCCAAACTGATATCTCCTTATATGTTCCTTTCCCAGCCCCAATGTTGTGATGTGATTTTTCTGGGTCTAAAAGATCCTCACTTCTCTCTGCCTGTCAAAGTTCAAGTCTCATTTTATACAAAGAGCCATTCTTAAATTCTCTAACACCTGTTTCAGGTCTGTTTTGCTCTGACTATTTTTTAAAATAGATTATTTTTTTTTTATAAGTTGAGTAGGGGTACTTTTAATCATGTTATTTCTTTTTCTTTCTTTCTTTTTTTTTTTTGTGACAGCGTCTCACTTTCTTACCCTTGGCAGAGTGCTGTAGCATCATAGTTCACAGTAATCTCAAACTCTTGGGCTCAAGTGATTGTCTTTTTTTAAAAAATGTTTATTTATTTATTTCTTCTTTTTTAAATTAAATCATAGCTGTGTACATTAATGCAATCATGGGGTACAATGTGTGGTTTTATATACAATCTGAAATATTTTCATCACACTGGTTAACATAGCCTTCCTGGCATTTTCTTAGTTATTGTGTTAAGACATTTATACTCTTATACTCTACATTTAGTAAATTTAACATGTACCCTTGTAAGATGCACCATAGGTGTGGTCCCACTAATTACCCTCCCTCTACCCATCCTCTTCATATGAAAGCTATAACTTGGTTTCATAGTAGGGCTGAGTACATTGGATACTTTTTCTTCCATTATTGAGATACTTTGCTAAGAAGAGTATGTTCCAGCTCCATCCATGTAAACATGGAAGAGTTAAAGTCTCCATCTTTAAGGCTGCATAATATTCTATGGTGTACATATACCACAATTTATTAATCCATTCATGGGTCGATGGGCACTTGGGCTTCTTCCATGACCTAGCAATTATGAATTGGGCTACACAAACATTCTGGCACAAAAAGCTTTGTTATAATGTGATTTTTGGTCTTTTGGATATATGCCTAGTAGAGAAATTGTAGGATTGAATGGCAGGTCTCTTTTTAGATCCCGAAGTGTTCTCCAAGCATCTTTCCAAAAGGAAGGTATAAATTTGCATTCTCACCAGCAGTGTAGAAGTGTTTCCTTTTCTCCACATCCACGCCAACATCTCTGGTTTTGGGATTTTGTGATGTGGGCTAATCTTACTGGAGTTAGATGATATCTCAAAGTAGTTTTTATTTTTTATTTTTTTATTTTTGTAGAGACATAGTCTCACTTTATTGTCCTTGATAGAGTGCCATGGTGTCACACAGCTCACAGCAACCTCCAACTCCTGGGCTTAGGAGATTCCCTTGCCTCAACCTTCCGAGTAGTTGGGACTCCAGGCACCGACCACAACACCTGGCTATTTTTTTGTTGCAGTTTGGCTGGGGCTGGGTTTTAACCCACCACCCTCAGTGTATGGGGCTGGTGCCCTACCCACTGAGCCACAGGCGCTGCCCTCTCAAGGTAGTTTTGATTTGCATTTCTCTAATGATTAAGGATGATGAGCATTTTTTCATGTGTCTATAGGCCAAGTGCCTGTCTTCTTCAGAGAAGTTTCTCTTCAAGCCCTTGCCTAGCCTGAGATGGGATCACTTGTTCTTTTCTTGCTGAGTTCTCTGTGGATTCTGGTTGCCAGATCCTTCAGTGACATCATTTTGTATATAACAGAACTGTTTTATGAATTGTAGTTTAGTGTTAGGCTAATGCACCACATTTATGGGTTACACAATAAGGAACTGAATGAAACTCAGGGGCCTCTTTCTGGATAGCTACTGGAGAAATAACCCTCATACCTCATTAAGAAAATTTGCACATTTTCATCACATTAGTTAACATAGCTTTTGTAGCATTTTCTTAGTTACTTTGCTAAGACCTTTACATTCCACATTTACTAGGATTCACATGTCAAACGATCTATGAACCAAGTGTATGGTGCCCCACGATCATACTAATGTACACAGCTATGGTTTAATAAAAATAAATAATAAAAAAAGAAAATTTGCACTTCTTCTGAAGAGTGTGTTAGATATCTTGTAATTGACACTTTGACTTTTATAAATTGATTGTGTTTCCTTTATTTCAGCCATTAGAAAACTAAGTGATAAATCTGGAATTTGCTTCTTTCAACTAGATGGTCTACCCCTAGTAACAGTTCGGGGTTTTATTATTTCTCTAGTCATAGTTTTTCTTTGTTTTAGTCACAATTACTTATTTTAATCCTTTCACATTGAGAGTATTTTTTATGAGGTGCCTCACATCTTTTACAGAATAAGGCAATGAATAAAAATAAATTCCTGGTCTATTCCTTTAGTGAATTACAGCAATTACAGTTTATGGATTATTATTGATCACTTTTTTGCCTTGTGTTTTTGATTGTCTTATGTCTCCACAACTAGAATATTAAGCAAGCAAATATTCTTAACATTTTCCTGTATGCCCCACATCCTGGCAGCATAGTATGTGCTCACTGACTGAATGTTTTTATCACCTTTCTGCACACAAATCTGCTTCTTAGTAGCCAGCTGCGTGAGTGTGACCTCAGTGTCATTGAGCTTTGTGTGATCTGATACTCCTCATTTTTCTACAAAGGAGTTGACCTCAGTCTTCTTCAGTGTCTCCCTTAGTCTAAGATTCTGCTATGCGTTCTTGTTTTCTCTAAAAGGATTTTTGCCAGACAGAGATCTTTTAGGACAGATCTGACTTAATAAACTACTCAGAGATATAAATGTGACCAGGTGACCTATTTATTGCAGGGGATATTCATAAAAGGAAGGGCTCCATCTAAGGGAGATTTGTTCATTTCTTCATTAAACAAAGAAGAAGGTTGTTTCCAGACACTTTGGTTCAGAATTAAAGCTATAAAAACAATTACAAGTAGGCAGTAAAAATGATTAGAAGGCCAGGGCCTTTATAATTCTATAATATCACCCATAGCAAGTGCTGATTCGAGTTCTTTTGGTACAAAACAGGCAGTGAGGTACTGCAGAAGGACATGATTCTTAATTAACTAAATAATTTATTACCCTTTTTGAGTCCCACAGCTTTCATTAATGAAATGGGTAAAATGACCTGCCCTTACCCCTAGCTAGATGCTTTGTGAGGGTTGTACATGTCAGTCCTAGAGAGTACCTTGCCATAAGTACAAAGTGTTACACAAATGTTGTGGATTATAATGATAATTTTCTGAGAGCATGGCCACTGGTGTAGAACCAGAAAAATGAATCAAGAAATAATATTTGGTGACTCAGTGGGTATTTTAGATTACTTTTATGGCTGAACTGAATGATTTTGCAAGGTTGGTCATTAAAATGGCTGAGGCAATCTTAAACTCTTCAAACTATCCTAATTTGTGAGTGACCCAAACAAATGACTGATACCTTTAAGATGCAGATTCAATGAAGTTGAAAACCAAGCACTATCAAGATGTGGGCATCACAAGGGCTGAATCTGTGGCAGTTTTGCTCACCACATATGAGAAATTCTTAATAAATATTGGTTGAGCACATGGAGAGAAGGTTAGTTGAACTATGAGGTGTCCTTCCTGGCTGTCAGGGCTTGCTCCTGTGCTATTCCAGGCAGAGTATAAGATTATAGGCTGAGCTTCAGCAAACTTAACAAACATTGCAAGATGAAATCCTGAGGTCACTTTGACATGCATGCTTTATACTCCTTGCCTCAACTTGGCATCACTTCCACAACTAATAGAAAAAAAGCTGGAAACAATTTTCCCAAATCTCCTTCTTTAGGTTTGAGTTTGCCAAAAAAGAAGCTTTGGTACCTGCTATGGTCTGAATGTTTGTGTTTCCAGAAATTTCGTACATTGAAATCCTAATCTCCAAGGAGGTAGTATTAGAAGGTTGGGCTTTTTTGAGGATATTAAGTCATGAATGCTCTTCCCTCCTGAATGGGATTAGTGCCCTTATAAAAAAGACCCCAGAGAGATAACTAGACCCTTCTGCCACTGAGAGGATATAGAGGAAAGACGTCTATCCATGAAGGAAGTGGGCCCTTTCTAGACACTGAAGTAGCTAGTTCTTTGATCTTGGACTTTACAACCTTTGGAATGGTAAGAAATAAATTTCTGCTATTTACAAGCTATCCTGTCTGAGGTATTTTGTTATAGAAGCCCAAATAGACTAAGAAAGCCCAATGTTTTGAACATGGTGGAATTGAGACCATTGTAATATTTTCTGGAAGCAACTGCTAACAGGTGGGTAGACTAAGGCAAGATTCATGAAGTTTTACTGGGGAGCATTTGAATATCTCTACCTGGGTGTAGAAACTGAGATAGCTGGTAGTAGCTTCCCAGAGATCCTTGAGTACCTCCGCAGTTCGAGTGCTGTGAGCTAAAATTGCTGAGGCTGGTCTCTCCAACCTTTTCTCGCTAGCTCTTCCAATCTTTGTGTAAGCTTTTACTCCTCTATATTAAAAACTTCAATGCCCTGTACAGCCAAGGTGACAACAACCAAAGCAAATAAACAACCATCAAAATGGGAAAGGATGTCTGCATATTACGAGGTAGACAAAAGCTTGATAACTAGTATCTACATAGAACTCAAATAAAGCAACATAAAAAGAGCCAACAATCCCTTATATCAATGGACAAGAGAGATGAATAGAATCTTCTCTAAAGAAGACAGATGATTGGCTAACAAACATGAAAAAATACACACTGTCCCTAATTATCAGAGAAATGCAAATCAAAACTACCCTAACCCCAGTGAGAATGGCCCACATCACCAAGTCTCAAAGCTACAGATGCTGGTGTGGATGTGGAGGGGAGGGGACACTTTTACACTGCTGGTGGGACTGCAAACTAATACAACCTTTCTGGAAGGAAGTATGGAGATCCTCAAAGCACTCAAGCTAGACCTCCCATTTGATCCTGCAATCCCATTACTGGGCATCTACCCAGAAGAAAAAAAATTATTTTATCATAAGGACATTTGTACTAGACTGTTTATTGCTGCTCAATTTACAATCGCCAAAATGTGGAAACAGCCTAAATTCTCACCAATGTAGGGATGGATTAACAAGCTGTGATATATATATATCTGTCTGTGTGCATTTCACAGAAGGTAAACTAGGCAACGAGGGGTTAAAAGATAGACACACCATGGAATACTATTCAGCTGCAAAAATGTTGGAGACTTTACATCTTTTGTATTAATCTGGATGGAGTTGAAATACATTCTTCTTAGTGAAGCATCACAAGAATGGAGAAGCAAGAATCCAATGTACTCAATTCTGATATGAGGACAATTGATGACTTAGTATATGGTTGGGAAAGGGAAATGGGGAGAGCAGAGAAAAGAAAAGAGGGGAGTGGGGGTCACGGGGTGTGACACATCTCTTCGGGGTGGGACACAATTATAAGAGGGACTTTACCTAACAAATGCAAGCAGTGTAACCTGGTTCTTTGTACCCTCAATGAATCCCTAACAATAAAAAAAAAATACTTTAATGCTTTGAATATATTGTGTGGCTCTAATTTTTGTCTTGACATGATCTTTATTGGCAGCAAAATGTTTAATGTTAAATTGTATGTTAAGGTTCAACTAAATGCATTTATATTCCTAAAGTTATAATTAGCATTATTTGGGGAAAACTGTAGGATTCTTTAAAGCCATTTAGATATTATTTAGCAAACTATGGCTTTTCAGCACTCAGGAATACCCTTGAGACCAAAGGAAGTCAATGAAGTTTTCCAGGGTGTTTTCGTTTGCTCGCTGAAAGAATCTGGTTCAATAGAATAAAATTTCCTACAGTGTAAAGAACATATTTTAAGCTCATATGTTCCATAACATAGTCTGGGCTCAGCTACTTCCTAACCTTATATATTTGGCAAAGTCTTTTAACTTCTCCTTAGTGACACCATCAGCATGATGGAAATAATGACAATGTTTTTGCTTTTCTTATAGGTTGCTGTTAGATTCAAATAAAAACATATACAAGTATTTCTTACACACACACACACACACACACACACACACACACACACATTAACCTTATTATTATCTAAACTCTTGTTCATAATTGGTCCAATGAAGTTAATAATGGAAATTGGTAAAGGTTGACTAAAAATGACTTCCAGGACACTGAAGAATTTCTAGGCTCCATGAGAGTGTACACTGTGGAGATTTGTGGAGCACATCCACAGAGATGCAGCCCAGTGACCTGTGATGTAAGAGCCAGTGGCCAAGACAGAATGTAGCGTGGGACTGAGACTCCGTGGGGCAACAGTGAGAAACTTCACTGCTCTGGTACTGGGAAGTTCTCCAATTGCTTAAGCCACAGCTCAGACCACACAAACCAGGGATATAAACCTTTCCACATATAGAAGTCACTGTTGCAATCACATTTTATCTTGAGGAAACTGTGGGAAAGACACGTCAAATAAGACACTCAAGGCAACTGGGACAAGCTCTAATTCTACATACTAGTTGGCAGTGATTGTAGCTTGAAGTTATTGAATAAACCTGGCAAGGATTTCACACATGTGATTTATTTAAAACAAACTGTTCCTTCGTTGTACTGAGGCAAGATAGGGCTATGGACTCACTAGAGCAGGCGTCCTCAAACTTTTTAAACAGGGGGCCGATTCACTGTCCCTCAGACCGTTGGAGGGCCGGTCTATAGTTTAAAAAAACAAAACAAAACAAAAAAAACTATAAACAAATTCCTATGCACACTGCACATATCTTATTTTGAAGTAAAAAACAAAACGGGAACAAATACAATTCACACCGCTTCATGTGGCCCGCGGGCCGCAGTTTGAGGACACCTGCTCTAGAGCAAAAGAAGACAGGAGCCAGCATTTCAGAAGTGCTAAGTGTCTTGGTGGCATTGAAAAGATCTTCTAACCTCTCGTGCCTAGTTTTCCTTCTGTGAAATGCACACAGACGCTGTGGCTCACCTTCTCCTCGGCAGTATTAGGATTCCTGCTTTCCATGACTTCTCTCTCCGAAACAGTGGGCTGATGTACCTGTTCACGCATCCCACAGTCACCTCTCCATCCTCTTCCCAGACTCTTCATCACTCTTGCATTAGATTTCACATCAGGGACTGTTTTGATTATTTGTGCCCACCTCTAACAGATCATAAAGTAGGTTTCTGCAGGGGCCTTGCTTCGACTATAACAGTTCATGACATATGACAGACTCTAAAAAGTTTGTGTCTGCATTATGAGTTATCCATAAAGAATTTTTTTTTAACATTCTGCTTGTTTCTGCAAACTATTAAGTAGGAACTGGATAGAGAAATTCATAAGTGGATATTTTTAAAAAAGGATCCTCCCACCCCACCCCACCCCGCTATTTTCCTCCCTTAAGAAAATGAAAGATTTATTTTGGGGACAGAGTTGTTCAAATGCAACAAATAATGGATATTTCCTTCCTGGGAACTAGAAAGAGAAACTGTGGACCAAATTCCCTGTCACATCCCTTGCTGTCTATCAAGCAGAGCAATCGTCTGGATGGGGCTTCACAGAACATGCAAAAGAATGTTGAAAAGTAGTTTGCTTGGCTATTAGATATGCAGGAATATGCTGAGATTCATAGCTGTATTTAAGCTGCTGATGATGGGGAAATATACACCTCTAGCTTCTTTTCAAGTGATGACAACTTAGTATTAAAAGAATTGAGTTACTGGCCTGTGGACCTGACCGAAAGTGCATTGGCACTTAATGCTGAGTTAAATATCAACGGAACGTTTCTCTGTTGCTGGCCGATGATCTAGTTTCTAGTCGTCTAAAACTCTTAAGAATGGCAGTGGTGCATCTATATAAATGCTACTTTAGGAAGTACAGCTTTGGGGGGACTAACATGCAGTCATTTTGTGGTCCTTGAAGTGCTGACAGTGTAGGGAATGGTATATGCACAATAATAAACATGTTAGAATGAAAGAATCAGAAGCCTCTGGGAACTTAGAAGTAGATGAATAACCCAAGAAGAGTGAGACAAGTGGAGGCTCCTGGTACTGTCATCAGTCAACCTGGGACAAAGAGGAGAGGGTTTCATTGGTTAGTGATGCACAGAGAAATCAGGTTTTTAGATGAAGCCAGGAGGTATGGGAGAAAAGGGTTAGAATTGAGGAGGGAAGAGTGATGATGATATTGATAGTAGCAGTGGAAACAATCAGAGTGATGACAAGTGTGACAAAACTGAAGAAAGAAAGCACTCATAAGTGATAGAGAAGTGGCAATACCTCAGAATCCTGGAGTAAGCAAACAGCTGATTGCTCTGTATTTGAATAACAGTTTTTTTCTACCATTTATTGAGTAGTGACAATGCACTAACCAGGCAGTGCACCAGGCACTTTATGTATTATCATAGTGAGATCTCCAAAGAGTCTATGTATCCTCCAGTCTGACTCCAGGTCTTAGCCCTCCATGATCCCAAACCTTCCCTCTATACCGAGTCCCTCATAAGCAAAATCCTCTCCATCCTTAAGGCTCTTGTGCTCACGTATGCCTTTAACGAAACTACCTCTCCCTTACAAACACAGCTTGCCCAGCAGCCCTCTCAAGTCCTAGCGGCTTTTCCCCCTATGCCACCGGTATTAAGCTTGGGAATTGCAGTAAGTGATTCTTTGGGTCTTGCTGTCTCTTCTAGACTGTTCTATCTCCCTCCTTTTTAAGAGCCCCTAAATTTGAATCTCATGTCATCTTATTATTGTCATCTGCCAACATGGGGTCAATTTTTCTCCTTTCTCTATGTTTAACTACTATTTCGTCTTTATGCTTTTGTCCTGATTTTTTGTGAGTACAATATACACATAGATTATTTTTCTGTACACCAGAATTTAAATTCCTTAATTGCTGAAATGATGAATTGCTCAATTTTACATCACCACTCATTCCCATTGCTAGCCTTGCTATGACCAATAACTGCATTACCTCTGTAATATCAATTTAACACAATATACTGTCTGACCATCATCTCCTATCTTTCCATCTAACTCCCTCTACTATTCTGACTCCAATAATCTTTACCCTATAAGGCAGTGTGGCTCATTAATTTGGCCACTTTTTGACTCTCTCTCATCCACCTCCTAAAATTGTCTCCTAGTCTTGCTCCCATCCACTCTATTTAGATCTTCACTCCCAGCCCACTGTGTTGCTAAATTCAATAGTCAGTTATCAGTTTTCATCCATCTTGCTTTGTTGGGATTATTTGCCCCAGGAGATCACCTCTTTTTCTAGAACACTTTTCACCTTGCCTCCTAGCATATCCTTCTCTCCTAGGCTTGCTCCTAGCTCACTATCAGCCCTCTCAAGTCTCCCTCACTGATTTGGGTCTGCAAGTTACTAGGTATGAACACCAACAAGTTAGGTAGAGCCCTTGTGCCTCAGATTCCTTGTTTGTAAAATGTGAGCAGTACTTCCTCATTTGCAGAAAGGGAACAATGGCATATATTGATAGAGTCATTGTTGAGATTAAAGAGTTATTATTTATAATCCACTTGTACAGAGTTGTTGACATACTTGTGTTTTCTATCATCTCCCCACCTCTAATCACCAGTCTGACCAAGTCCTAGTATTTGTTTATTTTTATTTTTATTTTTTTGAGACAGAATCTCACTCTGCCACCCTGGGTAGAGTGCCATGGCATCGTAGCTCACAGTGACTTCAACTCTTGGGCTTGAGCAATCCTCTTGCCTCAGCCTCCTGAGTAGCTGGGACTACAGACACCCAGCACAATGCCTGGCTAGTTTTCCTATTTTTAGTAGATACAGGATCTCATTCCAGCTCAGGCTGATCTTGAACTCCTGCATTCAAGCAATTCATGCATCTTGGCCTCCAAGAGTGCTGGGATTATAGGCATGAGCCACTGTGCCCAAAGGCCTAGTATTTGAATCTCTTCATGAGCTACACTAATGATGTTGTGAATATCATGAAGATCCATGGGTTTAAATATACCTATGTGTGTAAGCTCATGACTTACATTTATATTTCCAAAAATTATTTCTCCTCTGAACCCTAGACTTATATTTTCACCGGATATCTCTACTTAGATATCTAATAGACAATATAAATTTAGAATGTTAAAAACTGATCTGGGATCCACCTGCAGCTTTCTTTCCCTTAGTTGACAGCATTTTCTCAGAGGTTTGATTCAGAAAGTCCAATGTATTTGAAAGGGTAGATCTTGAATGTGTAAAACAGAACTTACCACAAAAAGATGTTTCCCGTGTGAGTTCCACTGGAGTGATGTATAACTGTCAGAGCTGGTGTCCTGCATCATCTTTGCCATGTTTAATCTTTCTGTATTTATACTTCCAAATATATCAACATGCAGCTCACTTTGACCTGCCCTTGGATTGCTTCTCTCATGACATGTGAGCATGGTATTGAAAACATCCCATCTCATCATGATTTTGCTTTAATCTTTGCTACTTCTAGTCATATTATTCTTATTCTAGTATTACCACTCATCTGCAAATTAGCAACAATAATAGAAATGAGTAAAAGAAATGAGAGTTTTCAGTAATTCTTATATATGAGATTCTGTTCAAAGTAAAACTTTTTAAGATGAGTAATATTATAACTTGGCATCATAACAGCCAAAAGATACTTCTTCTTAAACTTCATGAAATCTAGGAAGAAAATTTAATTTTATTATAACTGTACAAACTGGTCAGGAAGCTGTGAAAATTTAGCAAAGCTAGCATTGATCTTTATATGACACTACTAGATTTAAGTATTAAAATAAATAATCAGGACGACGACAGGAAGAGAATCATTTTGCATTTCATGGGGCAGGTGGAAGGACACTTTCAGATACTTTAATCTAAAATCAGACAGAATTTTCAAAGGTGGGACCATAAGTGGCCACCGCTAGCTTGTGTGTTTCCAGTGAGTGGCTGAGAAAAGCTACTGACTTCTGTGAGGGGTAGGGCTAGCAGTCCTCTCCCTGAATTGTAAGCTGTCTATCTTGTCTGTGAAGAGCCTACTGTCCCTGGAGGCAAGTCTCTGACACAACCATATCTCCTCCACTGGAAAATTTCACCCCACACTCAGTCTGGTAACTTTAAACACAGTGGGTTTAGTTGCCTCTACCACCTCAGCTACATCTGAGCCAGGGTGGGAACTAGGGATATGGGCAATTTTGTGTCCCTA
Source organism: Nycticebus coucang (assembly GCF_027406575.1). NCBI lineage: Eukaryota > Metazoa > Chordata > Mammalia > Primates > Lorisidae > Nycticebus > Nycticebus coucang. Next base: position 6,368,348 of record NC_069802.1, read on the forward strand.
AAGAACACAGAGAGACTACTGTCATTGCTGATAGATGGGTGGTATGAGTGGCTTGTTTATACCACAGTTGGCCTCCTCTGTTAATCTCAGAGAGATGTGCCACCTCTCCTGTCACAAGCTCACAGACTGTTTGCTCTTCTTCTGCCCGATAATTCTTTTGGAGCAGTGAGCACCCTGCTCCTCACTTTTTTAGCTGGCACCTAATCCCAGGGAAGTTTAGAGCAAGGTTGCCAGCTTAGTCTTGTTCCAATACTTCCAGAGCTCAAGCATGGAATTGAAGAACCTGGCAACTGGGGATTACCTAACGTAGTCTAGCACTGACAGCATCTAAACAATTTCTCAGGGGTCTGAGGTCCAACCAACCCATAATACCAGCAAGACCACAGTATTGGTGGTGTATCTACCTGTATGAGCCTAGAGGCAGTATACCTCTGCCTCTCTAAACTGAGCAACAGAGTTCATGGCAGAGGAGAATAGGTGAACCGCAAATATATCTGTTTTGAGCTGAGAGAAGAGATTCTAGATGACAAGAAATGGGATAAGACCTCTGTTAATATTAAAAGCAGAACGTTTTAACACTCTCAGAGGAACACACTAGCTTTCTAGCAATGGCCTTTAACCAAAAAGATATTTTTGAAATGTTGCATGTGAAATTCGAAATATGGATTGAAAATAAGATTAATGGGATCAATGAGAAAGTTGAGAAACAACACCAAGAGACAAACAAAACAAAAATTTAAGACATTAAGGAAAAATTCACTAATGAGATAGTTAAAAAACAAAACAAAACAGAACTTCTGGAAATGAGAGAATCATTTAAGGAAGTATAAAATACAGTGGAACATTTTAAGAATAGCCTACACCAAGAAAATAAAGAATTTATTTTATTAATATTTATTAATTAATTAAATAAATAATTAAATAAAATTAATTATTAATTAAATAAATAATTAAATAAAAATTAATTTATTTATTCTTTATTAATAAAGAATTTATTAATAGCTTGAAGGCAAGATTTTTTTAATTAATCAAGTCAGTCAAAAATGAAGAAAAAAGAATTAAGAAGAATTAACAAAATCTTTGAGAATTATGGGACTTTGTAAGATGACTGAACATAAGAATTATGGGTATTCCCAAAGGAGAAAAAGAAAAGAAAAGCAAAGGCATGGAAAACCTTCTTGAGGGAATAATGGAGGAAAATGTCTATGGTCTTGCTAAAGATTTAGATATCCAGATACAGGGAGGTCATCAATTTCTGGAATATTCATCGCAAACAAGACATTTCCAAGGCACATAGTCATCAGACTGGCCAAAGTCAAAGTGAAGGAAAAATATCCTACAAGATGTGAGATGAAAGCATCAAGTAACTTACAAAGAATCAGACTAACATCTTAGTCTGATGAGGAAACTTGACAATCTAGAATGGAATGAGGGTCCCATAAATGAAGGAGAAATAATGTCTCTCTCAGATAAGCAAATACTAAGAGAATCTGTCACTGTTAGATCTGCTCAATAAGAAATCCTTAAAAGTGAGAGATATACACTGAACAGAACAGCCAATACCCTGCAGCATAAAACAACAAAAAGTAAAAACTCATAGTTCTTATAAAATGATAACACAAGGGAGAAAACAAAGCAACCAGGTAGCAATCAACATAACTGGTATAGCGTATGACACAGTAATATTACAATTGAATGTAAATGGTCTAAACACTCCCACTTAAAAATATAGTTGGCTGAAAGGATTGAAAACAACTCAAATATATGAGTGTCTCCAAGAAATTCATTTAACTCAAAAAGATTCTCAGACTCACCATAAAGGGGTGGAAGTACATATTCCACAGAAATGGAAACGAAAAGTGAGCAGTAGTAGCTATTCTTATATCAGATAAAATAGAATTTAAATCAACAGCAGTAAGAAAAGACAAAGATGGTCATTATATAATGAAAAAGGAATCAATTCAACAAGAAGATATAACAATCTTAAATATATATGCACCTAACACAGAGCTCCAAGATTCATAAAACAAATACAACTGAACTTAAGGAAAGAAATAAACAGCAACATCACAATCAAAACTCTACTGATAGAAACTCTACTGACAGATTATTGAGGGAGAAAATTAATAAAGAAACACTGGACTAATACATCTGAAAAAGGATTAATATTCATAATCTACAAGGAACTCAAACAAATCAGCAAGAAAAAAAATAAAGACTCCCATGAAAAGTGGGCAAAAGACATGAGTATATTTTTTTCAAAAGAAGATTTACAAACGGCCAACAAACATAAAAAAGGCTCAACGTTGCTAAGCATCAGTGAGATGTAAATTAAAACCATAGTGAGTCACCATCTTACTTCTATCAGAATAGCCATTAGTAAAAAGTTAAAAAGCTATAATTTTGGCACAGATGCTATGAAAAGGAAACAATTATAAACTGTTGGAGGGAAAGTAAATTAGCATGATCTCTGTAGAAATTGGTATGGAGGCCACCGCACCTGCTGGGCCTGCAGCAGTTTTCCTGGGCTGCAGGCTCCACACCTTTCCCACAATGCCCTGCGCCAGGCCCCGCCCCTCGCCTTGGTGACGGACGCAGAGCCCACGTGGTTGGCCGCGCTTGCTGAGTGCAGCTGGTCCTCCCCCACCTGCGCCCAGCGGCCGGGCTGTTGGGGAGTGAGCGCTTCAGTCCTGCACTCACAGCTTGGGAATGGCCGCCCGGGCTCGAGGATGGGTGAGTAGCTACAGGAAGTGACCGCACGACGAAGGTGTATTTCTGTGGGATGAACAGGACGTGTTAGAAATGACCTGAAGACCAGTTAGAGATTAACATTTTTGGAGACAGTTTTATGATGCTTGATTCACCCTTGAAGTAATGTGGACAGAAGTTCTCGAATTTGCATATTCCATCCATTGGAACCAGCAGTGTGTCCTAATGTTCACTTAAGCCAGAACTTGTATAAGAAAAAGAATGGGAGTCTGGTTGAAAAAAGACTATATTAGAGACTTGAAAAGGATCATACTCTGTTTTCTAATATTGTACATGGCCATTTTAGTGGGCACAGGTCAGGATTTTTACAGTTTGTTGGGAGTATCTAAAACTGCAAGCAGTAGAAAAATAAGGCAGGCTTTCAAGAAATTGGCATTGAAATTACATCCTGATAAAAACCCGAATAAACCAAATGCACACAGTGATTTCTTAAAAATAAATAGAGCATATGAAGATCTATGAAAAAAGTATGACAAATATGGAGAAAAGGGACTTGAGGATAATCAAGGAGGCCGGTATGAAAGCTGGAACTATTACCGTTATGATTTTGGTGTTTATGATGATGATCCTGAAATCATAACATTGGAAAGAAAAGAATTTGATGCTGCTGTTAATTCTGGAGAACTGTAGTTTGTAAACTTTTAGTCCCCAGGGTGTTCACACTGCCATGATTTAGCTCCCATATGGAGAGACTTTGCTAAAGAAGTAGATGGATTACTTGGAATTGGAGCTGTCAACTGTGGTGATGATAGAATGCTTTGCCAAATGAAAGGAGTTAACAGCTACCCTAGCCTCTTCATTTTTAGGTCTGGAATGGCTGCAGTGAAATATCATGGAGACAGATCAAAGGAGAGTTTAGTGAGTTTTGCAATGCAGCATGTTAAAAGTACAGTGACAGATCCGTGGACAGGAAATTTTGTAATGCCATACAAACTGCTTTTGCTGCTGGTATTGGCTGGCTGATCACTTTTTGTTCCAAAGGAGGAGGTTGTTTGATTTCACAGACAGGACTCAGGCTTAGCGGCATGTTGGATGGTCTTGTTAATGTAGGATGGATGGCTTGTGCCACCCAGGACAACTTCTGTAAAAGTTTGGATATTACAACAAGTGCCACTGCTTATTTTCCTTCTGGAGCCACTTTAAATAACAAAGACAAAAGCAGTATCTTGTTTCTTTTTCTTTTAAACATTGTTATTTTATTTTATTTTTTTTTGCAGTTTTTGGCCGGGGCCTGGGTTTGAACCACCACCTCCATTATATGGGGCTGGCGCCCTACTCCTTTGAGCCACAGTATCTTGTTTCTTGATTCACTGGATGCTAAAGAAATATATTTGGAAATAATACAGACTCTTCCAGATTTTAAACTACTTTCTGCCAACACACTAGAGGATTGTTTGGCTCATCATCGGTGGCTGTTATTTTTTCATTTTGGAAAAAATGAAAATTCAAATGATCCTGAATTGAAAAAACTAAAATCTCTACTTAAAAAAGATCATATTCAAGTTGGCAGGTTTGATTGTTCCTCTGCACCAGACATCTGTAGTAATCTCTATGTTTTTCAGACATCTCTAGCAGTATTTAAAGGACAGGGAACAAAAGTATGAAATTCATCATGGAAAGAAGGTTCTATGTGATATACTTGCCTTCGCCAAAGAAAGTGTTAATTCTCATGTTAACACATTTGGACCTCAAAATTTTCCTGCTAATGAACAAGAACCATGGCTTGTTGATTTTTTTGCCCCTTGGTGTCCACCATGTCAAGCTTTACTATCAGTTACGAAGAGCATCAGATCTTCTAATGGTCAACTTAAGTTTGGTACACTAGACTGTGCACTTCATGAGGGACTCTGTAACATGTATAACATGCAGGCTTATGCAACAACAGTGATATTCAACCAGTCCAACATTCATGAATATGAAGGACAACACTCTGCTGAACAGATCTTGGAGTTCATAGAGGATCTTATGAATCCTTCAGTGGTCTCCCTTACACCCACTGCTTTCAATGAACTAGTTACACCCAGAAAACATAATGAAGTCTGGATGGTTGATTTTTATTCTCCATGGTGTCATCCCTGTCAAGTCCTAATGCCAGAATGGAAAAGAATGGCCCAGACATTAACTGGGCTGATCGATATGGGTAGCGTAGACTGACAACAGTATCATTCTTTTTGTATCCAAGAAAATGTTCAGAGATATCCTGAGATAAGATTTTTCCCCCCAAATCAAATAAAGCTCATCAGTATCATAGTTACAGTGGTTGGAATAGAGATGCTTATTCCCTAAGAATCTGGGGTCTAGGATTTTTACCTCAAGTGTCTGTAGGTCTAACACCTCAGACTTTCAATGAAAAAGTTTTACAAGGGAAAAAATCACTGGGTGGTTGACTTCTATGCTCCTTGGTGTGGACCTTTCCAAAATTTTGCTCCAGAGTTTGAGCTCCTGGCTAGGATGATTAAAGGAAAAGTCAAACCTGGAAAAGTAGATTGTTAGGCTTATGCCCAGATATGTCAAAAAGCTGGTATCAGAGTCTATCCAACCCTTAAATTTTATTTCTATGAAAGAACAAAGAAAACCTTTGTGGAAGAACAAATAAATGCCAGAGATGCAAAACCAATTGCTGCCTTAATAAATAAAAAATTGGAAACTCTTCAGAATCAAGAAAAGAGAAATAAGGATGAACTTTGATGTTGAAGATGAAGAAAAACTTAAAAGGAAATTTGGACAAATGACATCAGAAGATAGCTTTCTAGAACATTACTACATTTGTGGTGGGAATAGATGAACATTATCTTGGACTTGTAATTGTACTATCAGAATCTGTACAGCATTGGTGTAAAAGGTCTGCAGATTTCCTTTGTAAAGAGCCAGATCATAAAATATTTTCAGCTTTGCAGACCATATAGGGTCTTTTTCATATTTCTTTTCTTTTTTTTTTTTTTTTAAAAAAAAAACCTTTTAAGAATGTTCAACAACAACAACAAAGAAATTGGTATGGAGATCCCTCAAAGAACTGAGAGTAGACCTACCATTAGATTGAGAAATCCCATGACTGGGTATGTACAAAGGAAAAAATGTCATTATATCAAAAAGACAGCTGTACCCTAATGTTTATTACAGCAAAATTCACAATTGCAATGATATGGAATCAACCTAAGTGCCCGTCAACTGATGAGTAGACAAAGAAAATGTGGTATATGTGTATAATGGAGTATTATTCAGCCACAAAAAGGAATGAAATAATGTCTTTTGCAGCAAATTCATTGGAGCTAGAGACCATTATCCTGAGTGAAATATCTCAAGAACAGAGACATAAATACCACACATTCTCACTTATATGTGGGAGCTAAATGATGGGCATATATGGACGTATAGTAGTATCATGGCTATTGGAAACTAAGAAAAGAGGAAGTGGGAGGAGGATGAGGGATCAAAACTTCCTCATGTTGGCCCGGCACCCCTAGTTCAGTGAGTAGGACGTTGGCCACATATAGCCAGGCTGGCGGGTTTGAGCCTGGCCTGGGCTTGCTAAACAACAATGACAGCTGCAACCAAAAAATAGCCGGGCATTGTGGCTGGCACTTGTAGTCCCAGCTACTAGGGAGGCTGAGGCAAGAGAATTGCATAAGCCCAAGAGTTTGAGGTTGCTGTGAGCTGGGACGCCATGGTATTCTACTGAGGGTGACATAGTGAGACTCTGTCTCAAAAAAAAAAAAAGAAAAGAAATTCCTTATGTATACAGTCTACTCAATTCTGGTGACTGGTGATGGGTACAGTAAAATTCCTGACTTCACCATTATACAATCATGCATGTAACAACAACAACAAACCACATTTATCCTCTAAGTATATTGAAATAATAGTAATGATAAAGTAAAAAAAAAAAGAAAAGAAATATACTCTGAGGTTCCAAGTCAGGTTCCCTGACCCAGAATTTGAATTTCACAAGACCTCCATGTGCACATGAACATTTGGGAAGTACTGCGATGAGCACCCTAGACAGGTGATGAGTTTCCGTTTTGACAGTCTTCAAGGTGAGAGCAGACAACCCCTCATCTCTATTCAGTGGAAGTGTTTTGTGTCAATTACATGTCTGCACAATCTAAATATTGGGAATATCTTTTTACACAATCAAATGAGTATAGTCAGTACCTACAAGACAGGGTGTGAGGGAATAAAGATTAATATAGAAATCATTCTCATATTATTTTTATAGTTTAACAGTCACATCTGTTATGGGGGGGTTATTAACTTACCTCACCAAATTTCTTTTTTTTTTTGTATATTTGTTTATGCAGGACAAAAAATTTATAAGAAATAAAACATCAGTGGGGTTAGTCTGTGACCCCCCCCATTGGTGTGCAATAGATCATGCTTTATTTTTATAAACTATTGTAAAGCTTGTTGCTGTGTCTGTTTTTAAGCATAAATTTAAATTTTAACTAGGTTTTTAAAACTATTAATGTTACAAAAGTGGCCAATGCCCATAGCTCTCTTCCAAGTACAATAACTCCCCTTTCCACAGTGTCATTCTATACATTAATGTTAATTATCATTGAACCCTACTTTTATGAATATATTAACACCTTCTAACAACTTGGCTTCTTATTACATAGATTGGAATATCTGGCCAAATGACTTCATTGCCATGTAAGGCAGGGTCCATTAGTCTACCTATTTCAAGGCATGCACTTTTGAAGAAAAAAAAATGGAGCCTTCTGTTAGAAGAAATAAAGGAAAGAATAGTTTAAAAATTTCCCTTTGATCATTTCAGTGATTTCTTCCTTTTGAATCATGCTATTTTCTGTTCTTTGCTGTACCTTCTTGTCTCACTTCTATGTTTCCATTCTGTGTCCCATTTAGAGAAATGGGGATAAGAAAAGAGGTTAAAGAAAAAGAGAAGAGTAAAAAAATCAAAGCATAACAGCTCAAAACACTGGCTGTCAAACATGACTGCATATTGGGATTACCTGGAGAGCTTAACAAATGAGACCTACTTATACTTAGACCCCTTATACTGAGACCTATCTTCCACCTATTCTCATGTTATTTATTTATCTGTTATAGGATCATGGTATCAATATTTCCTTCCTTCCTTCTTCTCTCTCTCCTTCCCTCCCTCTCATTTTTACTATATCTTTCTTTCCCCTTTTTTTTAAAAGATGAAGTCTCACTGTGTTGCCCAGGCTGGGCTCAAATTCCTGTCCTTGAGTGATCCTCTCACTTTGGCCTACACAGTATCCAAGATTACAGTTGTGAGCCCCTGCACCTGAGCCCATCAATAGTTTTTAAAAGCTCCCTTTTAAAATCTTTGATCTTAAAGTTAAGAATAAAGCAATTAAAATGTGGAAATTAATACCTAAATAAAAACTGAATTATATGTATTTTGTGATTCCTATGTAGATGGGGTTCATAGAACAATCCAAGTTAAGACCTTTCATGAGACTATGTCTTTTCCAAGGTATAGATTCCCAAAACATAATTTTGAGTAACAAATGGACTTTGAAACCACAGCACCATTGCATTGTTAAGCCACCATCACACTAAAATAATTTGGGTGAATTGTATTGGTAGCCAGTTAGAGGAGAAGTGACTTCTGACCATTGTGTGATCTGTTGCATTTATAGAAGTAATTTGGCAAAGTAATGGTTATTCTTATATCAATATTCAGTTCAGCTGGCAGAAATGTCAGAAACTAAAAGCTCAATTAAGAACTGAATTGGGACCATTCAGTAGGGAGAAGGACTGATGAAAGCGTGATTTTTTGGAAGTGTCTGCTTCTTGTCCAGACAGAGTACACTTAAAAGCCACCCAACTCACACACGGTGGGAAGCTACAGAAAAGGGTTTTATAAGGACAGTATAAAGAAGTAATTTATTAAGAGGCTAAAAGGGCTAAATCTTAGACTTGCAAGTCAGAGCATCTGAATTCAAATCCCATTGGAACCACAATAGTTTTGTTACTTGAAGCAAATTACTGTCTTGATGCTTTGATTTTTTTCCTTGTGGTGAGAAATACATGGAAAATGTTTATAAAGTGTCTGGCCCATAACATATAATCAATAAATATTAGAAGTTATTATTACCAAGTTTAGATCTCAAGTGAACCAAAGCCCTTAGTTCAGCAAGGGTGTCCAGCATCGGAAGATGGACTTTCCATTATAAAATGTGCCTTTGACTACTGGAGTATTCTTTAAACATCTAGATTATAAAAAGCTTTATTTCATACTTGGTTTTTGGAACCTAGTGGAAAAATGTTTATCCATCATAACCCCAAGGGGAGAAGGAACTTACAGAAATCTAAATCCATAAATCAGAAGATATCTTCATCAATCGATACTGCACTTGCCCCTGCCTGGAAAAATAAACTGTCGATAGGAGAGAAAGGAACAGCTCTAAAGCTCACTTCATAGTCAAGTTGATTGCAAAACTAATTTTCATGAAAGAAACTCCGTTTCCCCACTGGCTTTTATTTTATAACTTTAAAAGATCAGAGACTTCTCAGAGAAGAGTGCTTTTTCACAGTTTCAAAGAAGCAGGCTGGAAAAAGGAATAAATTGATTCAGAAAATATTCCCTTCCTCCTTACACCCACCCTTCTGCTCATCAAAAAAGCTACAGGCACTAAAATTCATTAACATTTCTATGAACATAAATGTGAAATATTCATTTTCATTAAGGAGTCTACTGAATGTGGCAAAATCAAATTTATCTAAGAAGATATCCAATGCTACTAATTTCCTTGACAATGGGGACATAAAGCAGGGGAAACCATGAATCATTCATGAAGTTCAATTTACTTGTGTTATTTTTGGAGTTAGCATCCATGAATAGAAAGTGTGCAGGGTGTTGTAGATGCTGTTTTTACATTATTTCAGATGAGAATTAATGATTTGGCAGGCAGCAATAAAGTGAAAATGGTTTAAAGGCTTTTGCTTATAATTGTCCTATATTTCCTATTTTTCTTGTGAGTATGTATATGTTCCTGTATTCATAATACTGTTTTTCTATATTCTAATTCCTCATTATAAATCAGAATCACTTTAGAATCAATATTTTAGGCAGGCACATAAGATAATTTATTGGTGATATAAACTCCCAGAGTTCTAGATATGGGGTCTGAAAAAGACCTTGAAGTTTATAAAATTAAACTGGCCTCCTCATGATGAATATCTCCTACATTGTTACTGGTAAGCAGCCCTTTCTTAGGAGTTGGAGTGTCTCTGTGCTAGAAGAAGTTCTTTTGGAAGCATGAATGGACACTGCTGCTCATTGGAAAATATATCTCTTAAATTCTAAATCTAACCTCCTTCAATTTCTGACTGTTGTCTGCTTATTGCTGCTGTATCATCAGCACTAATTAGTGCACAGAGACACAAGTCACTATGTAAGAGATGCTAGTTTAATTGAAGTATAGGGGTTCAAATTTGCATTCTGGGTGTGATGGTTAATTTTATGCATCAACTTGGGCCACGGGGTGCCAAGTGGTTAAGCATTATTCTCAGGAGTCCCCTGAGGCTGTTTTTGAATGAGATTAACATTTAAATCAATAGTTAGAATAAAGCAGATTGCTCCCCCTCGTGTGGGTGGGGCTCGTTCAAGCAGATGAAATTCTGAACAGAACAAAAAACTGCTCTTCCACCCGTAAGAGATGATTCCTCTTGCCTAACTTCAAATTCATCCATTAGTGTGTTTTTTCCCCCTACCTTTGGACTCACATTGAAACATCAGCACTTCCCGGGCCTTGAGTCTGTCAGCCTTTGAACTGGAACTACACCATCACTTCTCCCGGTTCTCAGACCTTGGGATTGGGACCGGGCCTGTATTGTTGGCTCCCCAGCTTGCTAACCACCCCCTCCCCACGTAGATCTTGGAACGTCAGCCTGCATAACTGCATGAGCCAATCCTTTATTATAAATCTCTCTCCCTCTTTCTATCTCAGTATATATTTGCTCCATTTCTCTGAGGAGCTCTGAGTGATGATCATAAGGTTTATTTGATATGTGATAACATGTTAAAACATTCAGAATGGTTGTTATGACTCCTTAAAGTTTTCTTTCCACATGTCTTAGTCTCATCCTCCTGCGTGAAATCACCTTCGTTATAACACGGCTTTAACAACCAGACACAATTTTCCACATGTGGCTTCACAAGGACAGACTTCTATAGAACAACCCATGGATTTATTCTGGACACTACACTTACTTTGATTTTATTTCTAGGTGTTAATGTAGCACATTACATAAATAAAATCTAGCATTTCAAGTCTGAAAACATCGCATTTTCTCAGGGTATGCTCCATAGTTCAATGAGGCTGTTTTATCACATGGACACATTTTTCTTACTACATGCTATTTTTGTTGATGAGAAAATAATTATATTTTGGAAATAATCAAACATGACAAATGCTTGACATCCTGTGTACATGTTACTATTACCAAGATATTTAAACAAAATCACAAAATTCTGAGATTAACAGATAGATTGAGAGAATAGTTCATTAAATTTCATATATGAAGACAATGCCTATGTTAAAAGTTGCCAAACAATTTTTGTAAATGAGAAATAAGTATAAAAATAATCAGGTATCACTAAATGTTACTTTTGTTTGAAAATTTGGTTGTAGTTCAGGACATAAACAGTGAAACAAACATTAAAGTGAAGCAAAAATATTCATAATTTTATTACATTTACCAGGCTATCAAAATTCCTAAAATAACTAAAAATGTTAGGTCTTTCCCTATCTCAATCCAGCTGGACTTGAACTCCTAAGCTTAAGTGATTCTCCTGCTTCAGCCTTCCAAGTAGCTGGAACTACAAGCCTTTACCATCATGCCTTGCTGACATAGTCTAAAAGCATGAATATAAAATTATACAAGTGAAAAGAATATTTTATTGCAAGTAAAAAAGTCTCGGCCCCAAATCTTATCTGAAAAAATTTAAAACTAGACATCTCCTAAAATACAAAAGACTTGAAAAGTTTGGAGCCAAGAAATTCAGCCTACACAAATTCTCTCCACAAACATTTATTGTCAAATACTGGGCTAGGCCTTAGTAATTGGGTCATGAACAAGACAAGGATCCCTTCCCTCGTGGGCAGTTTATAATCCACAGCAGGAAGAAACAGTGAGTGGGAACAAACCAATGCTAGTAAGTATTAATGTGACACGGGTGCTTTAGTCCATTTGGGTGCTATTCTGTCCTTAAATCAGAAATGTCTGATTTTGAATAAAAGTTCAGTTTATTATATCTCAAACAAGAAGCAGTATAATTAGTCAAAGTATGTGCCTAAACTGTTAACACAGTTTAGCCTCTTAACGGTAGCTTGTTTATGCCAGCAGGGAAGAAGCCTGGAGAGTGACTATTATAACAAAATGCTATGAACTGGATAGCTAATAAACAAAAGGCATTTATTTCTCATAGTCTTGTAGGCTGGAAAAAGTTCAGGATCAATGTGCCAGCAGATTCTGGCATCTAGTGAGGCCTGTTTGCTGGCTCATGGATGGCGTCTTTTAGCTGTATCCATATATGGTGCAATGGGCAAGGCAGAGATCTAGGGCCGCTTTTATAAGGCACTACAGAATTCTCCTGATTCTTGGTGGATACACTTCAAGACCCCCAGTGGCTAGCTGAAGCTGCAGATAGTCCCACACCCGATATATACTATGTTTACGCCTGTAACCATATGCCTATGATAAAGGTTAATTTATAAATAGGCATAGAAAAGGATTAAAAATAATAACTACTAATAAAATAACAATATATTGTCATAAAAGTTACGTGAATGTGATCTCCCCAAATCTCTTTGTCATACTGTGCTCACCTTTCCTCTTTTCTTAATGATGTCAGATGATGAAATGTTTACAGGATGAGATGCAGTGAAGTGAATGACATAGGCCTTGTGACACTGTGACACAGTATCAGGCTCCTACTGTTGACCTTCTGAAGATACATCAGAAGGAGCATGTTTTGCTTTGGGTGACCATGGAGCATCAAGCTGTGACAACATTGATGGCTGGACGTCAGGAGCACCTGGTGTTGGTGACTAATGGGGGGATTCTGTAGACAGCACGCCCATGTGGACACTTTCCACAAATGGATAATTCCTGTTCCAGGTCGGATGGAGCAGAATGGCGGGAAATTGATCATGCTCAGAACTGCGTGATTTAAAACTTATGAATGTTTATTTCTGGAATTTTCCATTTAATATTTTCAGACAAAAGTGAAACAAAAAATAACAGGGAACTACTGTGATCTCATTTCCGAGGGCTCTGTCTTCTTGACCTAATCACCTTTAAATACCTAATCCCATCATATTGGCATTAGATTTCAATATATGAACTTATAGGGGCCACAAAAGTTTACACCTTCCCAATGGAAAACTAACGGAGGATTTTGAAAGAGAATAGCTAGGGGATAACTTAGTTTAGATTCTCAGGAAAGCCTCTTGTTAGAAGTGGGATGTGAAAAGAGAATTTAAGAAAGAGAAGAAGAGAGCTCAAAGAATTATGGTGGAGAAAAGTATTTCAGCCAGAAGAAAAAGATGGCAAAGGTGATGAGATAAGAAAAAGCTTAGTTTGCATGAAACAAAGAAGCTCGTGGTGTTGGAGTTAACTGCAGTAATCAAGGAGAAGAGGTCATAGATGAGATTAGAAACATTGAGAGAGGTCAGGTTACTTGAGAGCTTGAGGATCTTAAGAAGTGTGGTCTGTTTTCTCAGTGTAAGGAGAAGACTTTGAATATTAAAGCAAATAAATAATACGATCCACTTTATAGCTTGCTAAGATTACTCTGGCTGTTGGACAGAGATTGGTTTGGAGGGAGTCAAGAGTGAAAACAAGAAGATTTATAACAAGACAGCTATAATGGTCCAGGAAAAAGTGATGATAATTTGGAGAAGAATGGTGCCAATTGGGTCAGGGAGAAATAGACGGGCTTCATAAATATTTTGTACAGACTAGGTGGTACTTGACAATAGATTGAATGGGAGGAGTATGAGGGACAAGGAGATGTCAACAATTAATCCCAGGATTTTGGCTGGATTAAGGAATCTGGAAAAGAAACTATGAGAGGGGAAAATCAAGAGTAAAGTTTTGAGCAAATTAAAGATACCTTTGAAGCATCAAAATAGATATGCCAAGAAGAGTGCTATGTACATCAATCTGGGGCTCAGAAGAGACTGGAGCTGGAGATACGAATCTGGGAATCACAGAATAAAGATGGAATGTAGCGAGGTCTTTTGTGACCTTTCTGAGAACAGTTTTAGCAGAGGCGGGAGGTGGGTAGGCAGGTAGCAGATTGCAGTGGGTTGAGAGGAAGTTGAGGCAATAGACAGCGGATATAGACCATTCTTTCGAGTAGTTTGGAAAAAAGAAAGTAGCGAGATTGGAAAAAGCTTCAGGGAGATGTGGGGGTAGAGTGGAGGTGTTTTAGGATGAGCAGAGTTTTTATTTTGTTTACTGGGTATGCGAAAAGAGGTGATAAAAAGAGCAAGATTGAGGATCTGAGAGTTGGGGGGTGAGGTGTGTGCGAGCTCGCAATAATCTAGTCCCAGGGGGAAGAGAGAAGAGATGGAATCCTGAACACGGGGGCAGGGTCAGCCCAAGAAGAAATGGGAACACCTCCTCCTCTGTAATGTAGGGGCCAACTCAGAATGGTAAGGAGAAAAGGAGTGTTGGAAGAAGACTGGTCAGAAGACTGAGAGATTTAAGGCCTGGAATGACTTTTGTGTGTGTGTGTGCAGTGACAGGGGACAACATCTGCTGAGAGTGAGAGTGGGCTGGGGTTTTTCTCAAATGTACATAGCAGAGAATGAGAAAAGGTACCTGAATCTTCCCTGATTGTGCTCCAAGCCTTCCACATCATCACTAGGCTAGTGGTGATCAAACCTTCACACGATGGTGCTATTGATTTCAAATTCCAAGTCCTCTTTATTCTAAATTCCTCAATTGATTTTTCTATATGCCATTAACCGATTTTATAGCATACCAGGGCTACAAAGCTACTAATTTGTTCCAAGTTCAAGCAAATTTTCAATTTAACAAGCCTTTATGGCCTTTTCAATTCTACTTGATTAGACAATATAAAGATAAGCAGAACATCTTTAATTGGTCTCAGAGGACCTAACCAGGAAAATCATGTCCTTAGCCTTGGGATTGTGATGGAAGAGCATACAAACTAGTAAATTTTGCAATTCAGGTGAAGTTTCCACTTTGCTGGCCATAGAAGTGTGACTGGTTCAATCTTCCATCAGTGGAATGTCTACTTTATTTATCATTCCTGTTTCCCAGCCAACACTAGAGCCTCTCATTTGCAGTCACTTTAAAGCTCAGTTATAGTCTTGATACACTATCAATCCAGGGAGAGCTGTTTTAAAAAATAGCGTGTTACTTTATGAAAAGCTAAAACATAGATGAATAACCAATTCAATATTTACTGATACTTAGCAACATATTGATTACGTACTTAGGTAGAAACAAGCAAAGCTCATTCAAACTCCATGTTGGCATACATAGGTTGCTTTATCATTTGAAATTATTACTCTTAAAATTTAAGATCTCCTTACATGGGTTTGTCTACTGTTAAGAAGGGATATATTTTAAGAAAATGTAAAAGCTAAGTCATGTTGCCATCTGAGGCTTTTATTTTTTCAAGGTAATATCGATGAAACCTAGGCCTGCTTGGTTTTCGTCAACCGTAGGCTACCTTCTCTCTGCAGCTGCAATCATTTGACCCTTGATCCTTGATATAAAAGTTAAGTTCTTCTTCAGCATCAATCTACGATCTATTCCAACTGATCAGGGACAGTTTAGGGAACACAGATCAACGGCTGGTTGACTCAGCATTCCCAGCCTGGCTGAGAGGCGCTATACCCCTATACCGCTAATTGTTGATGCCAGGCTGCCTCACTCACTGGTTGATTGCAGGATCCCCTGATGGGGAGTAGAACACTTAGGTCTTAATCTTCATTGGAAGCACTGGGGTTTGAAACCCTGCTCTATCACTATTCTTGCCCCATGGCCCTGGGAAAGTTATTGCACTTCTCTGAGGCTCAGTATATCATCTTTCAAATGTGTTGGCAGTACTTATGCCACAGAGGTTTTTACATAATACCTATCCTTAGACTAGCAAAGAGAAGGTAGTGCCATATTTTCTTCCCTTTCTAATTTCATAGACTCCTCATGATACAAATTCTTACAGTCATTAGTTTCTGCTTTGCTTTAGGTAAATACCTTTAGTAATTGCAGTTCTCTGCCCAGCTGCTGAATCACTTTTTAGTTTTTTTATTTCAAATTAATAGGAGGGTACAAATTTTTAGGTTACATTTTTTTCTACTTCTAAGGTAAAGTTCAAGTGGTAGTTGAGCCCTTCACCCAAGGGGCTAAACACCCTCACATTTTGTACATTAGGTGAGCTGCCGCCAATTGCCCTCCCTCCTTCCACCTCCCCTTTCTCTGCTCTCCTCTTGCCCTTTCTAGACTATATTTGTGTCTATATTGGCATCTCATTCATGTGGGTGTGTAGTTGTTTGTATATTGGTTTCATATTAACATGGAGTACATTGGATTTTTTTTCTATTCTTGAGATACAGATGATGGTTTTCATCTGCCTGTACTCATTCTGATGTTTTAGCTGCTTTTAGACTCTCAGTTACTGTGCTCATCCATTTGTCTAGACAACTGGTTGCATCTTACTGAATTGCTTCAATGATTGTCATATGCCCGGATCACCATCTATTGTCTTTCACCATATTTTATGATTACTTTAGACTACCTGCTGTCTGGGCTTCTCCCATCCCTGCCTCATAGAAGTTATATTTAACTTCTGATCGATTTATGGTTATTTTCATTATATCGTATGATGAACGGACCTAAAAGTCATCTGTTTTCTAATATGAATTTTAAAAGTTCCAACTTAAAGAAAAATGTCAACTAAACTAATAATAGTGTAGAAAAACTCAGTATGCATTATACAATAAAATACGAATTTTGGGAGAAAATACTGACAATTTCAGCACTTACAGTTTGCAGCACAGAATCGATTAAAATGCTTGTCAAAATTCATTCCTTTTTTAAAAAAGGAAATGACGTAAACCAGAAAAGCTTGGAATTTCAAGAGGTTGTCATATCCTAATGTTGATCATCAGAAGCCCAGGTGAAAAAGATCCACCAAGTCAATAGAAGGGAGGTCAAGGCTAAAATTAATCCATATGTGTGAGGTATCCTTGAGTTAGCCTTTTTTGTGAGTTCCCAAAGTAACAGTTACTTTCTTACTAAACTGACATGCTTCCTTACTTGTAAACCTTTATTAGCATAAATAAATGATTTGGTTCATAGTTAATTTTGGCATTTAAACCAAAATTCACTCTTGATATATTTATATATTAATGTGTTTTATTTATTTTATTTTATTTTTTTCATTAAATCATAGCTATGTACATTAATATATTCATGGGGCATCATTCGCTAGCTTCACAGACCATTTACCAAGTTTCACATATACCCTTGTAAGATGCACCGCTGGTATTAATGCGTTTTAAAACCTTTAGATGAGTATAATAAGCTTTAAAATTAAAATATCAACTAAATGTTAGTTTATACATTTTCTTGTTCATTATAGGTTCTAGGAATAGTAGACCAACGTCTGTGTCTAAATCTATAGCTATATATACATAAACTTCTTTATTTCTACGTTTACATACAGTGGAGCTAGCAAATTAATGTAATTGTTAAGTAATCAGATACTACAGAGGGAAACACATTTATCTTTCAATAATATGACAGGATGACCTGAAATTTTCTAATTTCCCTTTACCTCCTTAATGTTTAGATCTAGACAGTATTTTAGATGACCTAAATAAACGTTTGCTGATTTCTCACATTAAGTGGTACTTTAGTAATGGTCTGAATTAGCTAATGCACTTTTCAGTTCCTCTGAAACTACCAAATGGTCTAGTTTTGGTATTTGTAATTAATGGACTCAAACCCCTGAAGGTTGATGGCTGACAATGATATGAAGATAGTCAATCAGATTAAATCTCAGTAACTGAAGTATATGAATTGTTAATAAAGCAATAAATGAAAAAAACAGCACAAGAGGGAAAACAAAGATCAGTCACTAGACCTGCAGAACATTAAGTCTTTGGCCCAAAGCTCAAGCCCCATGAGCGCCATTGATCATCTTTTCTTCTCATGAGGAAAGCCACATCATTCACACAAGACTCTACCGCAGGGTTTTTCTAAAAGACAATAATTTACAATCCTTTAAGTTGATTATAGAACCAAAAACAATCTCACAAAATCTTTTCATATTAAAATGTTTTCCTCTCTTATTATTGCAGCTTGGATGTTGGATAGCTTTGGGTGAGACTCCACTCTGAGAAGGAGAAAGCATAAGTTTGTAAATTGTTGAGCTAAGATAACTGGACTTTCCTTAATTGTTCAAAAAGATAACTTCATTGAAATGACCCTTGAGTCACCAGTGTACAGAAAAATGTCACGAGACTATGAACACCTTGAAAAATCAATAGGACAAACAGTTAAAAATATAGGGTATTTTTGGCAGGAGGGTGCCAATTAACTCAGCAAAAGGTTAAAGTTAATTGGGTCAAGCAAGCATCCCTCTTTCTCCTTCCCCTGTCCAAGTAACTCACAGCTTTCTATCTCCAGGGTGCAGTTTTGCTCATCCAGAGGATATCTTCGAAGATCCATCATACATGCAGCTGTGGTTGTGATCCTGCCAGAGTGAGAGAGAAAAAAGTCAACATTGTAAGTGAAGACATTTCATTTCTGTTTCCCAGCCCAAAATCATGTTTACCAGTTGGTGGGAACAAGGCCTCAAAATTTTGTGACACTATAAAGACCTAGTGTGAATGCCAATAAATTGGATAACTTAGATAAATAAATGGAAATTGATAAATTTCTATAAATGTACCACCCAACCAAGACTGTATCAAGAACAAATAGAAAGCTGAACGCACCTATAACAAATAAGGACATTGATTCAATAGTCAAAAATTTCCCAGCAAAGAAAAGCCCAGGGCCAGATGGCTTCATAGGTGAATTGTACCAAAAATACAAAGAAGAACCATCCTAACCCTCTTAAATTCTACCAAAAATATAAGATAGAAAAAAAAAAAAAACTCCCCAACTCATATTATGAGGCCAGCATCACTCTGATTTCAAAGCTAGACAAAGACAGTAAAATAAATGAAATGAAAGCTACAGACCAATATACTTGATGGAAATAGATGGAAAAATTCTCAGTAAAATATGAGACAACTGAATTCAGTAGCATTAATATAAACAGATCACATACCATGACCAAGTGAGATTTATTCCTGGGATGCAATTATGGATACACAATAATCAACAACATACAGAAATCAATCAATGTGATACACCATAAAATAAAACTATATGATCATCTCAGTAAATGCAGAAAAACTGAAGGCTTTTCCTCTATGATCTGAAAGAAGGCAAACATTTTTAATCTCATTTCTGCTATTCAACATGATATGAAGTCTCAGCCAGAACATTCTAAAAATAAATAAAAGGCATCCAATTAAAAAGGGAAGAAGGAAATTTATCTGTTTTCAAGTGGCATGATCATGTACAGAGAAAACACTGTAGACACCAAAAAATCCTGTTAGAACTAATAAATAAATGTAATAAAATTGCAAGATACAAAATCAATACACAGACATCTGTGGTGTTTGTGTAAACTAACAACAAACTCTTCCAAAGATAAATTAAGAAAACAATCCTACTTACATTAACAACAACAACAACAACACAAATTACTTATGAAATCACTTAATCAAAGAGTAGACCTGTACAATGAACATTATAAAGCATTGATAAAAGAAATTTAAAAAGACAAATAAATAGAAAGACATCCCATGATCATAGATTAGAATAATTAACATTGTTAAAATGTTCTTAGTACCCAAAGCAATCTATATGATTAACCCAATCCCTATTGAAATCTCAATTTTTTTTTATAGAAATGGTAGAAAACAATCTTAAAATTCATATGGAAACACAAGAGTCTCTGAATAGCTGAAGCAATATGGAGCAAGAAGATTAAATCTGTTCTAACTTATATTTCTATCCACAGTGTACAAGGGTACTCTTTTCTCCACACCCTTGCTAAAACTTTTGTCTTTTCTTTTTAATCATAGCTTTCCTGATAGATGTGAGGTGATATTTCTTTGTCATTTAGAATTGCATTTCTTTGCTGATTAGAGATGTTGAGCATCCTTTCATATGCCTGTTGATCATCTGAATTTTTTGTTGTTGCTGTTGTTGTTGTTGTTGCTGTTGAGATATGTCTATTTAGGTCCTCTCTAATTTTTAATTGTGTTATTTGTATATTTAGTTTTGAATTATATGAGTTCTTTACATATTTTTCACATTAACTCATCAGTATGTATATGGTTTGCAAATATTTTATCTCATTCCATCAGGTTGCCTTTTCCAAGCTTTTTAGTTCGATTTAATTTCAGTTGTCTATTTTTGCTTTTGGCATCTGGGCTTCTGGTATCATTTCCAAAAAACTAGCGCTAAGACAAGTGTCAAAAAGGTTTTTACCTATGTTTCCCAATAGTAGTTTTACAGTTTCAATTTTTGTGTTATAATCTTTAAACCATTTTGAGTTAAATTTTATGTATGGTGTGAGATAGGGATCCAATTTATTTATTTATTTTTTGCATGCAGATATCCAGTTTTTCAAACATAATTTGTTAAAGAGACAATCATTTATCATTTTACCCATATGTTTTTGACACTTTTGTTGAAGTTCAGTTGACTGTAAACGTATGTGTTTATTTCTAGTTTCTTTATTCTGTTCTGGTGTAGATGTCTGCTTTATGCCATTACCATACTGGTTTCATCACTATAGATTTGCATTATAATTTCAAGTCAGGAAGTATGAGGCCTCCTGCTTTGATCCCAAGACCTTTGATCCCAAGACCTTGGGATCCCATTTAATCCCAAGATTATGATGTTAGCTCTGGATTTTATGGATATAGTCTTGATTGTGTTGAGGTAAGTTCTTTTTATACTTATTTTGTGTTGGGGTAAATTCCTTTTATACCTATTTTGTTGGGAGTTTTTATCATAAAAAGTTGTTGAAATTTGTCAAATGCTTCTTCTGCACCTATTGAGATGATCACATGGTTATTATTCTTCATTCTATTAATGTGGTGTATCACATTCTGCATATCCTGAACCATCCTTGCATTCCAGAAGTAAATTTCTTTAGGCCATTGTATAGATCCTTTTCATGTGCTACTGAATTAAGTTTGCTAGTATTTTATATAATATTACATTATATACATAATTAATGTAATTAATTCATTGAAAATAGACATATTTCAAAGGTATCACATGAAAGCTGTTAAAAAGTTATGATTAAAAATTTTAAAGGTAAGCAGATATGGTTAGAGTCTTACTTTTGTTGCTTACAAGTGATAGATTTGAGCTAGTTAAATTATATCCACGAGGCTCAGTCCCCTCATCAATCCATCAGTCAAAGCACCTACTACATAGAATTGCCACGAGAATTGAAAAACATAGTGTGTGCAAAGCTTTTAAGCCAGTGCCCATACTTAGTTAGTACTCCCCAAATGGGGATCATTATTAGATATTATTTCATGACAATGTCCATGTTCATTACCATTCTAGCTATGTCTTTGCTAATATCTATAGAATTTATGAGTTGAAGAATCTATATTATGCAGCAAAACCTATCCCCCCATCTCCTTCTGCTGCAATCAAATATATGTTATCAACAAGAACAAAACCCCCAACTTTCTGTGACTTTTGGAGCCTCCCATTTCCCATTATTAGAGATTTGTCAGATTCACCTCTGAAATCCTTGTCCTCTTATACTCAGTAGGTGGCATATTACATTACCATGGAAGAAGCAGCAGGTGGCATATTACCATGGAAGCAGCATTGTCCTAAAGCCAGAGTTTATACCATATTTACCAACTTCAACTGAGCTTTTGCGTTTATGTAATCTCTAGGATCCTAACTTGAGCTATCCTACTGGAACTTTATTATCCTCTGTTTTCCCTTACCTGGAAGGGTTTTTGTGCTGTGGAATCTGAGAGTAACTGGAATTCTTATGGCTGATCCATTTTTAAAAACTGTTGATATTACTTTGGAATTGGCAAAATACTTATCAAATTAAATGGTCCTACCCCACAAAGTGCAACCATAAGTTAAAGAGTTTTAACAATTCAAATTAAATAATGTTTCTTTTCTACCTTAATCTCCAGGAGTTGTAACATTTGAAATTTTCTAGAAGTACTCTGCAAATAGAAGCACAGCTATGTCTTCTCAGGGGGAAATCTCTTAGATAGTAGCCTCTGACACACTCTGTTCTGTACCTAGCTTATTTTCTTTCATAATGTGTCTTGGATTTGGTTTTGTATCAGTAAATAATAAGCCATCTTTAAAAATTACTACAAAATGTCCATAAATGCTGTGATGTATTTCCCTAATCATTCTTTGGAGGGCATTTGTGTTGTTTTCTATTTTATTTTTTATTTTGAAATGCAGTACAGTCTATACTCTGTGATGTGTGCATATGTACATGCAGAGTATATACTATACGACACTATACTGTATATGTGTACTTATACCACTGTGTAAGTATATATATATATATATATATATATATATATATACTTAGAGATACCTGCATGCCTACATCTGCATACTGTATGTATGGATATGAAGGTTCTCTGAATATACATTAGAGCATTTTTGAAGCTTGCAAAGTGAGTTATTTGTGCTAAACTAACAGGAATATAGGCCCCCTTTTCTTAAAAACACTAGTCCTTTCCAATTTTTCCTGGTCTGTCCTTTAGAAGGTTCATATATGTGAATATTTTGACAAACCCTTTGAAGCCTTTCTTAGACAGGGCACTGGATAATTTAACTGAACACATTTAAGCATTAGGCAAGAGCAAAAGGAATTTTAACATTTAATTAAAAATATTTCACTGTGCCCATAGCACAGTGGTTATGGTGCCAGCCACATACACCGAGGCTGGAGGGTTCGAACCCAGCCTGGGCCTGTTAAACAACAATGACAACTGCAACAAAAAATAGCTGGGCATTGTGGCAGGCACCTGTAGTCCCAGCTACTTGGGAGGCTGATAAAAGAGAATCGCTTAAGCCCAAGAGTTTGAGGTGGCTGTGAGCTGTGACGCCATGGCACTCTATCGAGGGTGACATAGTGAGACTCTGTCTAAATAAATAAATAAATAAAAATTTCAAAGTATTTTAACACTACATTTTCTGTTCCCATGATGACATGAATTAATTTATTCACCTAACACTATATCATGAATATCTCTGGTTGTCTAAAAATACAGATCTGCAACATTATTGTTGTAGTCTTCATAGTGTTCCAAACACCCTAAATAAAACAACACAATAAATATTAAAAATTCAGTTTACTATTGTCCTATATTTTTTGTTTAACAGCTGCTTATGAATTAAAAAATTGTGAAGATGTGAACGTTCTCTGGGAACATTAAAGTGTGCCCAGCCCTAAGATCCTATGACTAGCTAATATTTCCCAATTAGGGATGATTTCCCCTGACATGAGACATTTGGTAATATCTGTGGACATATTTTATTATCACACTGGGGCTAACAGGTTGACCATAGGATCTAGTGGGTCAGAGATGCTGCTCAACATTCTACAAGGGAAAGCATGGCCGCCGGCAGCAAGGAATCATCTGTTCCAAACATCAGGAGCTCTAAGGTTAAGTAACTCTGGAACAGACCAAGCACAGTGCCTTATGCCTGTGATCCCAGCAGTCTGAAAGGCCAAAGAAAGAGGCTAGCTAGAGACCAGGTGTCTCGCTGGGCAACATAGCCAGACTGCGTCTTAAAAACGGAACAGTCTTAGCTAGACGTGGTGGTGCACACCTGTAGTCTTAGCTACTGGGATGCTGAGGCAGGAGGATCATTTGAGGCCAAGAGTTTGAGGCAGCAGTGAGGTCTGATAGTGCTACTGCATTCTAGCTTGGGTGACAGAGATCCTGTCTCAAAACAAAACAATACAAACTCATCCGGTTATATATGGTGCTTTTCAAACATTTTTTTCCTCTGAAGAAAACTTTAGTAAACTGAATTTTATAAGGAAATTCAAGATATAAAGTACAAATGAAATAAATGAAAGCCATACTTTGTTAATACCAAGTCACCTTATTTTTTCAAATTTTTACATTTTAATGGGCTTGTGATGAGAAATTATGGTCTTAAATCTCCCTCAGCAGCAATTTATTTTTGTGCTGTATTTTATTTATATAGAAATGGAAGAATACTTATAAATAGTGAAGTATTTGCTTCTAAAATCTTTTTTCTTTCTTTCTTTTCTTTTTCTTTTTTTTTTTTTGAGACAGAGTGTCTGTTTCTGTTGCCCAGGCTAGAGTCCCAAGGCATCAGCCTAGCTCATAGCAACCTCAAACTCTTGGGTTTAAGTGATCCTTCTTTCCCAGTCTTCTGAGTAGCTGGGACTACAGACACCTGCCTGTAGAGATGGGGGTCTCACTCTTGCTCCGGCTGGTCTTGAACTCCCAAGCTCAAGGGATCCTCCTGCCACGGCCTCTCACAGTGGTAGGATGTACCTGGCCTTGCTTCTAAAAATCTATAACCAAGCATGAACTTCCCTAGATTGGGAAAACGACAACAACAAAAACAATAGCATTCCTTGTATCAAGAAACAATCTCACTAATCAATGACTCCTTTGCAGATAGTTCTGATTATTTTCATGGGCGCGTTCATCTAGAGGTGTTTAACGGTGCATTACTTGGTGCTCAATGCTCTGCATAGGCTAACCTGCAGCACAGATTAATATGGTGTTCTTGAATGCTTTAAAATGTGTCATAGGACACATTACAATGTACATGCTTCTGATCACAGTTTAAAATAATTATAACATTTTAAAATACCATTAGAATCAAATATTTGTGGAACCATTAATGAAACAGGCTGAGGGATACTTGAGAATACCATTTGAGCCCCACTTGTCAGCATGTCTCATTTAATGAACTTCATTTTCAGACAATTGTCATCTGTTAATCACTTCATGTTATATGAGGACATACATTCATGCATTGAAGTCTTGTACTGGACAAGTTGTGAGACTCTGAAGTTTTTACAAAGCTTTTGGCAACAACATTGGAGTGTTATCTGTGAAATGAATAACTAACGTCTCATGTTGTGAGTAGTAAAAAAATAAAGGCAACTTTTGGAAGGCATAACTAAACTTACCGTTTCCATCCATCATGATCAATTTGTACAATAATTAATAGATATAAGAAATATAATTGATATCACCTTGGGAAACTGTATATCAGATCAAGGCTTAATTATAATCTATTGTTTTTTCCACCAAAACTGCCTGGGCCAGTTTACTTTTACAGCTCCCAAATCTCATTATGATATCAAAGAGAGTTGAGTAATCACCAGCTTAGCAAGGGAAGGAATCAAAAACTTTAAGAATTTTACCTGTGGAAATCAGCTGGCTTTCTTTGGAAAGCACTGACATTGGTGAAACAACTTCTGTCTTGGGATCATTACCTTCCAAATTTCAAACTCTCAAGAGGATTTCATCGGCCCAATTTGAATGCGGTATCACCCCTCTCAGAATTATTTAGTAAGGATTGGAGAAAAGCCTCGCAAATACAAATGTGGTCCTCAGAGATCTACAGTGGTCTCTGAGAAGGGAAAGATTGTTGAGACCCAGACAAAGCCCTCCACACAAGCAGATACTCATGAATTAATGTTTCGCTTATAGAAATCCATGCAACAGAATGTTGGGCTCTTTGCTTATGTAAAGGTTTGGCATGTCTAGATTTTTTATTGCTTATGATTAAGTGAGCTGAGTGTCTGGGCTCTTTGTGGGAAAAAATTGCTCAGTAAGAATTCCCTGGATTGCTATTCACCTCTTCTGTCTTCTGGGGGGAGAAAGATGGCTCCTATGTTTTCATTTATTCTCCTTGCATAATAGAATTGCTCAGCAGTGGTAAGTAACCTCAACAATTAATTAACACATTAATGGAAATGAATTCACACTGTGGCTGAAGCAGCGGATTTTATACATCCTCTGTGGAATCAAAGGTGCCATACAGATCACAAAGTTGGATGGACTGAAGGCTTCAAGATTGAGTTGCTTTCTGAGTTCTGTTTTTAACTTTTCACACTCAAAATTTTCATTCTGAGTGCGTAGAAACATTATTATTGGTAGATAGCAAATGAAAGTACAGTGGGGTAGAATGAACTAAAGGCAAAAGCATTAACTGACTGTTCTCCTGCACACAGATTTCCCAAAGGTAGATTCATGACAGTGAAACATTCATCTATCTTCTTTCAAAGATATTTAGAATGGCTTACATTATAACCCAATTTATTGACATTTTGAAGGTTAGGTCAGAACACTATAATGGGCTATTAAAAACTGTGGTCTCATGATACCTTGGAGTGAACAGAAATCATGTTGCTGTAGTATCATTTATCAATGATACTGCATGGTGCATGGTGGTTGACCTTAAAGTCATTGTAATCATATATCATGTATATTTAATGTCTGAGGGTAGTATAATTCTCATTGCTGAAAAAACATAATTCCTAAATCTCTGGCCCATAAGTACCTTAAAATCCAGGTACACACAAACACACAGAAATAGAAACATGTTTGCACACACACACACATAGGGCAAGGGCACATTTGCAAATAAGAACACCAATTTAAACAAATGAACAAATTACATCCACACACTTGAGATTTTCCTCTAACCTGCAGCTTTATAGGGAAGAGCTTTTGAGTTTTAAACCTAATCTCTGTAGAACATAATTGAACAACTTAACAGAGAGTCTATGAAAGAAATATGAGAAAGAAGAAAGGAGAAAATTTCCTAAAATTGTCGAACCCTATTTTTACTGCTAAGATTGGTGGGACTGTCAGTAACATTTCTAAGACTGATATCAGTATCCTTTACTAGTGTGTTTGAAGAATGGCCTCTGGCTCAGGTGGCCTCTTGAATGTACCTTTAATCCATGTCAGCTGGATCACCCAAAGAAACTGATGGGAGAAGATGGACAGGTCAGCCTAAGTCAGGAGTAATGAATACACAGATTTTTTTTTCATCTAATACTTACCGAATTTTCACTGAACAGGGTAAAAAGAATGTGCATTATCTTCATAGTTTGCACCAAATTTTATTGGGTAGTGTGTTTGCTACTCTGATTAGGAAAATACCTTGGTATTTATTTATTTTTTTTTTTTGAGACAGAGTCTCAAGCTGTCGCCCTGGGTAGAGTGCTGTGGTGTTATAGCTCACAGCAACCTCAAACAGCCAGAGATGGCCAATCACATAAGCCCTTTGGGAAACCTCAGCAATCTCAGAGAAGGTGCTGGACTCCCAGAGGTAATGGACTGTGGGTTTAAGCTGCTGTTACCTGTATATAATGGGCAGAGGGACATTAGCTAGCACTTTGTTAGGATCCTACAGGCCTGGTGTTAAGCACCTTAGGGACCATATTAGTCTTCTACTGCTGCTTTAATAAATTATCATAAATTTTAGTGGATTAATATAACACAGATTTATTCTCTTATGATTTTGGAAGTCAGAAGTCTTAAAATCAAAGTGTTGGTGGGGCTGTATTCCTCCTGGATGCTCTAAGGAAGAATCTATTTCTTTGGCTTTTCTTGCTTCTAGAAAAGGAGCTGTTTTCATTCTTCAGCTCAAGGGCCCTTCCTCCATCTCTGAAGCACATCACATCATTTCAACCCAGGCTTCTCTCCTCATATCTCCTTCCTCTCTAACTCTCCTGCTTCCCTTTTATAAGGACCCATGTGATTACATGGGGCCCACCTGGATAATCCAGGATCATCTCTTCTCAGAATCCACAAAAAATCCTTTATGCCATGTGAGTTACCAGATTTGTACATCCAGAAAATTAGGACATGAACATCTTTGGGGCACCCTTATTAGGACCACCACGTGTGCAATATTTAATTTATTATTTATAATAGTCTTGTTATGCTGATGACATTTTCATCCCAATAAGAAAGAGACAAGATAACTGAAACTTCATGGGGTTACAAAATTTTTCCAAGTTACCCTAAGTGGTAATGCTGGGATTCAAATTCAGGTATGCTAGACTCAAGAGCTAAGGTCTCTCCTTATCATATTCAGGCCAGATGAGTCTAAGTGGAGAACATTTGGTCCAACAAAATTTCTTCCAGAAGTAGTAAAACAAATTAAGCAATTAAAAGTTGACCTTATCGTATTTTTGGCATTCATTTATCAGTAATTCAGGACATCCTTTATCTAATCAATCATGAGAATAAAAATGACAGAGGACCGAGCAGGAATTAGTGAATACTGTGAGCACCAACTACAAAGGTTAAACGTGTCCATCTGCACGTTCATGCTGTCAGAAGTTTTTTTTTTGGGGGGGGGGAGTTTGTTTTAATACTCTAAGTTTGCAGAAGATAGAAGACAGAGCCATTATCTATTTGTTTTATAAAATAGGTAAAATGTGCCTATTTCTTATTTGGCATTTTCTCTTTGCCATTTTTCTAGAAATCCAGATATCTTACATCACAGCAATGTTTACATTATCAAGAAAGGATAGCTATCACTCAGGACTAAAATACGAAGAGTTTAATCCTACACGTATTCGTTCAGGAGCAACTTTGACAAAAAATGTCTTAATCTCCTGCTGTGAACAGGGAGGTAGGTGATATGTAAGAAAAGAGAAAAGGATCCTTACATGCACATCCAATGCTTGAGACACAGGAGGCACCCAATTCACTGCAGCTAGTATTATTTTCAGACTAATGTGCTTCTAAAGAAATAAACAAATACATATAAAAGTACTAATACAAGTACATTACAAGATCACTATATTCCCATACTAAAACATGTGGAACACACAGAAAATTACCCATGACTTTTTTTCTTTTGAGACAGTCTCACTCTGTGCGCTGAGTAGAGTGCCACAGCCTCACCACAGCTCACAGCAACCTCCAACGCTTGGCCTCAAGCAATTCTCTTGCCTCAGCCTCCCGAATTGCTGGGACTACAGATGCCCACCACAATGCCTGGCTAGTTTTTCTATTTTTAGTAAAGACAGGGTTTTGCTCTTGCTCAGGCTGGTCTTGAACTCATGAGCTTAAGGGATCCACCAGCCTCAGCCTTCTAGAGTAGAAGTGCCACGGCAGGGTCCTATCTGGGGACAGGGTCCTTGAAGACCTGTTGCAATGATGGTGATTGACTAAAGAAAAATAAAGTTAAAAGTGGCAAGAGTTAAAGAGGCAGGACACACAGAATAGAGTTTTCAAAGGTGGTGGCTGGCTTTGGGGGCTACTGTCAGTGGCCCTGAGTGTTGGTTCCACCCAGTTTTTATTGAAGGCTATTTTCTCATTTAGCCAACAGGGTAAGCTGAGGAAGGGAGTAAAAACATCAGCAGTTTCTCTGAGTAAGCATGTTAGTCCTTCTTCTATCTATAATCATTAACCTGAAGGGTCTGGGCAGCCTTGAGAAACCTGGAACCTTGGGCAGCCTCCTGTCTGTGGTCACACACACACATCCCTTGGGAGAGGTTAGACCCTTCTTGGTTTCTCTATGGAGCAGATACAGTGGTGTCAGGCTCCTCTGAAGAATCAGTGGAAAAAAGGAATTTTCCCTTATCTCCACCTGGAGGTATTTTCCTCAGTGGTTATGGTACAAGCTCTCCTGCCCATATCTCAGGACCCACGCTGTTCCTTTGATCTCTGCCTTGGCCATTATACAAATTCCCATAATGGATATTTGCTTTGTCTGTTAACTGGGCAGGGGCAGCCTGATTAATGCTCCTTCCCAGGCCTTGCATGTAATGTTCTATTAACAGCCATTGTTCTTCAGAGTGTTTATAGTCCCAGCAAGGGTGTTTGCAAGCTGTATCCCTCAGAGGCCAGGCTTCTAGTAAAAATAGAAACTGCTCAGACAAGTAGTTTAACTGCTAGTTTAAAATTAAGATAGCTAAACTGTTTTTATTCTGCCTTGCTCAGCTTATTTCTCTATTTCCCCCCCTTTCCTGGGGCTATTTTCACTTACTGAGGTACATTGCTAGGATTACAGGTGTGAGCCACCACACCCAGCCTTTACCCATAATCTTATCACCACAGTTTTATTATTCATTTATTTGCTTCTAAATACATTGTTTAATAAAGTTGAAATTATACTATATATAACAATTTCATCTGGTGCTTTGGATAATCTATAGGTAAAAATTTTCCTAGTCTTTGACACTCCATAAATATAATATATACTATGCCCCATAATTTACTAAAAAAGTCATCTATTGGATGACAGGGACATCATTAGGTACTCTTTGGTGATGCTTTAAAAAATCCACACTGAATCGGGAGGCTGAGGCAAGAGAATCACGTAAGCCCAAGAGCTGGAGGTTGCTGTGAACCACATGACGCCATGGCACTCTACCGAGGGCAGTAAA
This sequence comes from Nycticebus coucang, assembly GCF_027406575.1. Taxonomy (NCBI): domain Eukaryota; kingdom Metazoa; phylum Chordata; class Mammalia; order Primates; family Lorisidae; genus Nycticebus; species Nycticebus coucang. The sequence continues at coordinate 6,398,646 of NC_069802.1, forward strand.
GTGAGACTCTGTCTCTACAAAAAAAAAAAAAAAAAAAATCCACACTGAATAAATAAAATTCTCATTGCTACTGATTTAAAAATTTTTTTCATTCTAGATTTCTGCTTTCCTTTGTCCCTCTGTTTTGAAGACATAGTGCTGAATCCTAATGACACTCCTCTCAGTACTATCCCAGGCAGTCGTTTTCAGATAATTAGCTACATACCAAATGTTACATAAATGGGCTCATTATTATTCATTTCTGTTGGGCAAGGATGATTCATGAACCACTTTGTAAATATGAAAAGCAGTCCATAAATCAGAGTGAGGGATAAGGGTTGGGGAAAAAAAAGAGATTAAAAAAAAAAAAAGGAATAACGGCAATACTAATTAACAGATCCTTGTCAAAAATCCAGTTATTAGTCTTAGTCATGTTTTACCATGGATGTCTTACTGAGTTTAAGACAGACTATTTTTTGCAAATTGTATCATTTCATTTCTAAATCTGTGGCGTATAAGAGCATGCTTTAAGGTTTTATCATAATTCATATTTCCTAGCTAAAACCTGTGGTAGGGAGCAGGAAAAAATAAGGCTACCTCTTCTAAATTAAAGCATCTTTATTCTCATCATCTCGAGTAACAGGGATTTCAATAGTGGACAAACTGTGAGTAATTAAGACAATAGCAAGCACTTCTTGGCATTTTGGCTAAAGGCCAAAGGTAGTAACTTTTCTCAGCTTAAAGCAAGAGAAACTCTTAAACATTGAGAAGAGACTTTGATATTGAAGTAAATATAAAGGCCAAAAAACAAGAAATGTTAACCTAGAGTTGAATGTCATGACTGGCTAATCATTAAGTACGGGAGCTTTAAACAAGAACTCTACATAAGTAAGATGCAAACAGTGATATGGGCCTTCTTTCACAGTGGTTAATTTTTTGGCTTATAGTTTTGACAGTTCTATTGCTTTGCTGTAAGATTATCTTTGTCAGAACAAAGAGCTGACACATTTACTGAAAGGTAATCAGAGTCATTTTGAAATGATATTCCTGAAGGACTAAAATAAGATTCAAGAGTGATAGGTCATTAAAATATTGTGTTACTGAGGATAATGGCTTTATGTTGAGAGAAAAAAAAAAAACCAAACAAAGAAGTCGTATAAATTGTGCAAAATTCCTTCCTCCCTATGGAGACAAAAACAGGCTTTGGGATATTATTCTTTTTCTTTTTAAATAAGCAATAAATTAAAAAAAAATTCCGAAATTAATGGGAAATGCTACTGCTTGCAAAACAACTATTAATAATGTGGTATACTTTTTTCATTTCTCCCCCATGTCTGTGGGCTGTTTTGCATGTTTTTAATAATACTTAGATTCTCTTTCTTCCCTTTGAATCATAATATTAGAAACATTTCCCTCCTTGGTATGAGGGTTACAATTTTTCCCATAGAAAATACTATACTCGGTATCAGATATTTATGTGGTTTCATATTTTATCAGTTTAAATTAAGTGCAAATAAGGGTAAAGTATTTTCATAAATATATGATTTTTTTCTCATTTTAGATTATTTCACTAAGTTAGACTCTAATAAGTAGGATGATTTTATACAAAGATATGAAAGTTTTTATGGCTTCTTATGATATACATGACAAAAATGCTTTCTTAAAGAATTGTGCACAATTATAATGCAAGAAAATATCAATTTCCCTTCACTGCTGCTCATTTGGATACTATACTGTTTTTGTTCATTAAATAGATAACAAAAAAAATAAAGTGATACTTTTGCCATTTTAGGTTTTTGATTGCTGTCAGAGTGAGGTATTTTTATTACATTTGTTTATAAGCTGCATTTGAAACCATTCTTTCTGAAGAAACCAAAATCACTAGTGATGCATGTGATATTGAATATCAGGCAGGAATGAAGAGTGTCCCTTATCAATTAACTTTGCTGTTGTCCTGTTCAGTTAAGCAGATCAAAACATTCACGTTGACTTTACATCTCTGCCGACAGGTGTCTTCATGGTTTTACTTGCCGTTCTGCTTTCTCCACACAACGATGGAGCAAGAAGCCCTCACCAGATGCTGACCCCTCGGCCTTGGACTTCCCAGCTCCCAGAACCATGAGCCGATAAATTTATGCTCATCGTACATTGCCAATCTGTGTTATTCTGTTATAGAAGTACACAGTGAACTAGGACGGTAGGCTTTCTGGGCAGTCCCTGGAAACGTGTCAGTGGCCTTGCCTTCCATAATTTGTTTCAACTTCAGGGGAAATACTGGTTAGATTTTCTTATTCCTGGTGCAACTTAGAAGTACCCCGAGTGACATTCTGAGAAGGTTCTCAGTGCTTTTTGCTTGTCAGTTCTCCTTCTGTGTAATGTAATGGTATAACATGGTTTTAAAGGTCTATAAAAGTCTAAGGCTAATAATGGTTAAGACCCTTATGGGGGTCAGGTTTTCAGGTAGTTTGTCTCTTGTTTTGAGTTATACAACCCAGTCTGTATACAGAGGCAGTAAAGCAGATAAACTATATCATACTGGGGCTCCCATTGCTCACCTTGTATTCCCCTATAACTTGCTGTTACACCAAGATTCTACAAATAAGGCAAATACAATTTTAGTGACTGACTGATTTGCCTAGACAACACAGATTAAATACCAAAGAGTAAAAGGAATCTTATGAGGCAGAATTTAAGTAATTTTCAAAGAATGTAGGTTGAAGGTCGAGTAGAGGTGACATAGGTTGTCAAACATTTCTGAAACTCCCTATTTCAAGCTCGACTATGACCACAGTGCAGTGAGCTTGCTGCATGTCAGCTGGATCTGATTTCAAATATGATCATGCACTCCCTCCACCTTAGTGAGCTCATTTAGATATATATCCTGAAGACTAAAAATCACTGTATAACAAAGATATTTTTTTGCACCAGAATGTTTATTGCAGCCCAATTCATAATTGCTAAGTCATGGAAGAAGCCCAAGTGCCCATCGATCCACGATTGCACCATGGAACATTATGCAGCCTTAAAAAAAGATGGAGACTTTACCTCTTTCATGTTTACATGGATGGAGCTGGAACATATTCTTCTTAGCAAAGTATCTCAAGAACAGAAGAAAAAGTATCCAATGTACTCAGCCCTGCTATGAAACCAATATATAAGCACCCACACTTCCATATGAAAGCTGTAATCCAACTACGGCCCAAGATGAAGGGGAAAGAGGAGGGGGAGGGGAAGGGAGAGGAGGGGGAGGAAGGGTACATGTTAAATCTACTAACTGTAAAGTATAAATGTCTTAACACAATAACTAAGAGAATGGGGTGAAGGCTATGTTAACCAGTTTGATGAAAGTATTTCAAATTATATATAAAACCAGCACATTGTACCCCATGATTGCATTAATGTACACAGCTATTGATTTAATAAAAAAAAAAAGGAAGTTCAAAACAGAAATGAAAACTGGCAGAAATAAACACTCTCAAAAATGTGGCATTTCTTTAGTTTTCACTCCGACATGTGGGGAATTGAAACAGTGTCTGTCTCTGTTTCACATCATCACGTCTAATAATGGGTCCTCAGGGAAGAGTCAAAAATTCCTCCGTGGCTGATGTGTGTGTGTTTTCTGGTTCCTTGGCTCCAAAGAAAAAAAGCGTCAAAAAAAAAAAAAAAGTTCTGGTGTTGATTCCTTCATTTGTTCACTCCTGTCCAATGACCGTCTTTACACAAGGCACTCTGCTAGTAAATGTATGAAGAACGTGAGATGCTCACCAGGTGTCGGGCGAGGCTGGGCAGCGCTCTGGGCGCACCTGCACTTTTCACAGCCACTCCATCAGCGGCCGACCTCGTTCAAGTTACTGGACTTCTCTGTGAGTCAATCGCCTCTTTTCCCAGCTGTATAGTATTAACAATTCCATAAACTCACATCTACAAATCATTTAGAAAATCACTTTGAATGGCCAGGACTCAGAAAGGCTAGCTATTATGATTAAGTTACTTACCACAAATTGCTTTTAAATCACTAAACATCTCACATTACTAAGCAGACGCCCTGTCTTCCAGGTGCCAATAAGCTCGTGGGTGGTGTGGCTCTATGGCATCAGTGCTCTATAGTTAGTGCTGCTGTAGAGCGTGTGTAATGTGTTAGCTATCTGTTGTGCCATAATAAATTACCTCCAATATTAGCAGCTAAAACAACAAGCATTTGTTGGACTAGGAATTGTGGACTAGGTTTGAAGGTTTGGTGTGGTCTGATGCATCTACCTCAAGGCCTTCCACCAGGTTGCCCTTGAGTTGCTGAGAGATACTGTGGTCGTATCTGAAGGCTCCACTGAGCGGTGACTCACTCCCAGGCTCACTGGGTGGCTGTCGGTGGGTTCAGTTCCTCATATGTGGCATGAGGACCTCTGGGCTGGGCTGGCTTTGGGCTGAAGAGCTCCCTCCCCACTCCTCCACACAAAGTCATTTATTTCCACATGGCAACTCTCAAGGGGCTTCCATTAGCACAAGTGAATAAAACCAGCTAGTAAGGGCCAACTGGACACAAGCCACTCTTTTTTAAAACTGATTTCAGAAGTAATACTGTTTCATTTTTGCTATTTTCTGTTCATTGGAAGTGGGTCACACGGAAGGTAATTACCCAACGGTGTGAACACCGGAAGGCAGAGATCACTAAACCCATTTTAGGGGCTGCTCTAACACCAGATGAGGTGGTGAAACAAAGAGCAGAGATAGAAGAGCTTTAAAAGTAAAACCAACATGATAGAAATTTTACAGAATAATTATTCACCAGAAAGACATGGGGGGTCGTCTTCTTGGCAGAAAGAATACAACATGTGCAAAAGACGTGGTACGGTCAGGTGTCGTGGGAGAAATTATCTCCATGTCATGGTAGTGTCTGGGTACACTAACCAGAAAACTTCCCAGAGGGTCATGGAACAGAAAAGCTCACAGACTAAATTGAAATCCTTGAATAATGAGATATATTAAATCAATTGAAGATGTGGTGAGAAGGAAAGGGGAAGCTGTGGGGCAAGCTACAGTCAGGATGAGGGTGCAAGCAGGTATGAGACCTCGCTGCCCGGATTCTGGGTATACGGGGTTTGTGTTCTCTCTCTCTCTCATACACATGCACCCCCTCCACACACACACACCCCTCAGACCTCCCCAGGGATAGCGTGATTACAAGGACTAGGTAAGTTCCAAGCAAGGCAGCTCTCACAGAGGGCACTCTGGGCCAGTGAGGTGTAGGGAGAGAGGCAGGGACAATTAGCTTTAAACACTGCTATGTTTTGGCGGTGAGTCCTCTGAGGAGCCACAGGTTTTATCTGTATTTATTGGGTAGAGCTCATGTGAAGCCAGAATCAGTCCTTTCAGTTGCTAACAGGTGTCTGACTTTGAGGTATCACAGTTGTCAAATGATAATCAAGACTTTGATCTTCCCATCACTTTTTTCCCTTGTTGGTCCAGTCGTTGTTTTACTATTTACTTTGGCACATCCTATGTGTTATTAGCTTATTTTCTACATTGAGCACATCTTATGAATTTTGTCTTTGTTTCACAAGCTAATTGCCCGCTGCTTATCTGTGCTGAATTATCCCAGGAGTTTGTCTGATTTCAATTTGTGCTGCTATGAAGAAATGCCTGAGGCTGGGTAATTGATAAAGAAAAGAGGGTTATTTGGCTCACAGTTCTGCAGACTATACAAGAAGTTCTGGCACCAGCATCTGCTTGGGATGAGGCGTCAGGAGCTTCCAAGTGGGGTGGAAGGCGAGTGGGGAGCCGGGGCCTGTCACATGGTGACGGAGCAAAGTGAGGGAGGAGGTGGCACCAGCATCCTCTGAACAACCAGCTCTGGTATGAACGAATAAAATCAGAACTTGCTCATTTGGCGGGGATGGCCTCACCAAGGAGGGCTCTGCCCTCAGTGACCTGATGTCCCACCAGGACGCACCTTCAACATTGGGGATCAAATCTCAACTTGAGACTTGGAATGGCCAAGATATCCAAACCACATCAGAGTTTCCCCTGTACCTTGCAAGTTACTGGCTTACCATCTATGCTCGTTATTTCTTGTGAGTTTTATCCTTTTTTTGGTCTCTTTAGCACAACTGAATACAGCACACGCATATTACATCCAAGAACTTGACGTATTCTGGTGTAGCTGGAGCACAGGGGAACTTGCCAACGAGGGGCAGGAAGTAAACACTGAGAGGTAGAGAGAACTTTGTATGAAAATGTGCACTTTATCTTGAAGGAAATAAACAGTCACTGAATGGAGTAAGCAGAAATAGAAGTGTGTTTGAAGTATCACATGTTTGTATGAAATATTAACACGAAAATAATGTATATGTATCATAAACTCCCAAGGAGTGGTTCAAATAAGATGACACATGCGTTTCAAGGTAGTCAAGTGATGGTCCCTGGTGTCATGGACATAGCTTCAGGGAAGAGGTGAGGTGTTTAACTAGCCTGGGAAGGAAGGGAAGGCCTTTTGCTGAGGGTAAAAACCATCTGAGCTGAGGCAAGGGCGTTAACAAGTGGACCTCTTCCTGAGTTCCTGTTGGTATATTCAGCCGGTCAGAGAACAAGATATCCCTTATGAATTACACAAAAGGTTTTATTGGACGTCATGATTTGAATTTTGACTCCTTTCTCCTAATGATACAAGTGTATCCCAGTTATTAATTTGTAATTTGGCTCAGGCACAAATTTAAATCACGTGTTGCAAATTAATTAGTAATTAAAACAAGTTAACTCACTTTCTCTGTTTGTCTCCTAGCAAGTGAATTTCTATGCAAAGTGACATTTTCTTTCAAATAAAAAAAAATTATTTTGAGGGGTGAGGTGGGTGAATGAGAAATGAGTCTTCAAGAAAATTAAATAATTATTAGCTATGTACCAGGCTATTACAATGTTGTACTCATAGCCAGCTTAAATCTAGGTTCTATTTTACAGATAAAGAAACTGAGAATGAAAGACAGGTGGTGAACTTGCTGGGGTCATACAGGTAGGGAATGCTAGAGAAGGGATTTGAATCCAGGAAGTTTTATATTAAAACAGTGGGATTTTCAAGTGGTGTGCCGCAGCGCACCTGTGTGCCATGAGAGGCTCTTAGGTGTGCCATGAAAATGTTTAAAGATCATGAATTACATTATTTTTGAAAGAAGTTCAAAGCACAGTAAATATGTTCTTTTTTTTTTTTTTTACTCTTTTTTTGGATCAACAAAATTTAAGTGTGCCATACAAGTTTAACCAAAGGTTCAAGTCTGCTGTGAGATATAAAAGGTTGGAAAACACTGGCCTAGAGACTGACTCTTAACTGCCATGGGAACCAACCTCCTGTCGTTGGTGCTGGTGACAGAAGTGAAAAGAAAGTCTAAGAAATTAGGGGTTTGTAGCTACTGTACAGGAAATGCTTTGGATAAACTAAGAGAGAAAAATTGACTTTACCAGATACTATATAAGTTGTGAAACGATTTGTTATATGCTCTGCATGAAAACACAACAATTGATTTTTAAAACCATTTTAGTGAGTGCCAGGTCAATAAAAAATGCTGTTTAAATAAGAAATAAGACTTTAGTTACAATTTTGTTGAGTATCTGTGCAAAGCAAACATGAGGCTTTCATGAGAATGTGGTTTGGAGGAAAACAAGCTTTTTTCTCTCTGAGAACTGGGGACTGTTCGTCCCCCACACAAGTCAAGGGTTTCCTATGGTAGTGAACACAGCAGTCAACTGTTATACAACCCTTATGGCATGACAATTCCCAATTTCACTGAACATCAGTCATTTCTGGAACTTCAATTTTTTATCGTTAGTCCTGCTTTGTTTCAAAACCCAGGCTGAAATCTTTGTACCTGAGTGCACTGTCATTATACTGGTAACTACCTAAGAAGACATTCTTAGAAAAAGGCAGACCATTCACACTCATTCATATTAGAGATCCTTAATGCTTTTCGTTATGTATTTTTAAAACCAATTACCTCTTTGCTTCACTATAAAACTAAAGTTTTATTTTGCCTCTGGGAGCAGTTTGGTTTGAGAATACTTTATTTAATTAAGAAACTATGGGTTTGTGCTTGTACAATCCAGTCTTCAGGGCATTTAGGTTTGAAGAATTAACAAGAATCAAGAGAAACCAAGTTGGTTGATCCATAGCTTTAGTTATAGGATCTTGACATGAGCATATAGCTAGAAAACCACTTTAGAATTGCTAAGAAAATGTATTGGAACTCTACATGAAAAATTAGTACATGTAATTCAGTATTACATAAAACAAACCTTATCAAGAGAAAAAGGAAAAGAAATTCCTGCTTAGAAGATGGGGGAAAAATTTACAGATATTCTTGTCTACACAGTAGCATGTCGAGTATTCATATGAATCTTGAGGGCTGAATCTTATTGGAAATGACCGAGCTTGCCGAGGAAAACATCACTGTATTGAAATTCATAAACACATGCATTGAGGGCAGAGGGCTCTCCCAGTTTATCCCTCCTTTGTGGAGCTAATATTTCTCTCCAGGTAGGCAATGGGGCCATTCTAACCTGTTTGTCTTACTTGCAGCAGAGCCGTGATTGACAGTTGGAGAACTGCTAGTGGGGTCCGTGAGCTTCAAGTTTCATATTCAGACCCAAGCCAAGAAACCTGTCAGTCTCAGGGACAGAGGCAGGACAGCCTGAGCCTCCCTGATGGATAACGGAACATTCCTCTTTTTGGCACCTTGAGTCCTGTGAGCAATTGGACAATCTGTCTTTGCATTTTTATTAAATACTGAAAGACAATGTGTCACCATAGTCTGGGACAGCTTCACTACAAATTCATGATAACCAACTTCAGTCAGGTCCCGAATCTAATTCTACATTCTTTTCTTTTCTGGTTTTTTTTTTTTTTTTTTTTGTAGAGACAGAGTCTCACTGTACCGCCCTCGGGTAGAGTGCCGTGGCATCACACGGCTCACAGCAACCTCCAACTCTTGGGCTTACGCGATTCTCTTGCCTCAGCCTCCCGAGCAGCTGGGACTACAGGCGCCCGCCACAACGCCCGGCTATTTTTTGGTTGCAGTTTGGCCGGGGCTGGGTTCGAACCTGCCACCCTCGGCATATGGGGCCGGCATCCTACTCACTGAGCCACAGGCACCGCCCTGTTTTTTTTTTTAATTTATTTATTTGTATTGTTAAATCATAGCTGTGTACATTAGTGCAATCAAGGGGTACAATGTGCGGGTTTCATATACAATCTGAAATATTCTCATCAAACTGTTCAATGTAGTCTTCATGGCATTTTCTTAGTTACTGTATGTAGGCATTTGTATTCTGCATTTTGATACAGAGTCTCCCTTTGTTGCCCTTGGTAGAGTGCTGTGGCGTCATAGCTCACAGCACTCTCAAACTCCTGGGCTTAAGTGATTCTCTTGCCTCAGACTCCCAAGTAGCTGGGACTACAGGTGCCTGCCACAACGCCCCGTATTTTTAGAGATAAGGTTTCACTTGGCTCAGGTTGGTCTCCAACTTGTGAGCTCAGGCAATCCACCCGTCTTGGCCTCCCAAGTGCTGGGATTACAGGCGTGAGCCACCGTGCCCAGCCTCTACATTCTTTTTAATCATCTTTGGTGAACTCTCCCATTGAGCTCAAGCAGCTATCCCAAATCTTTATTCTTCTGAAATCCTCTAAAAATAGCCAACACATATGAAAGATCGCCTAGAAGAGAGACTCATCAACAAGAGTGATTCCTCTTCCCTTCATCTACAAATGCTTTTGTACCCCTCTTTTGTCTCCTGTTTGAGATAAATTCTAAATCGCCTTCATAATCCTATTGTGTCTTACCAATGCCAGGACCTTAATCAGTCAGAACCTGTCCTGTGTCTCACATCTTCTACCTATCCTTTTCTCAAATAGTTCCTTAATTTTATCCTCTAAACATGTTTTGGCATTGCAAAACAGCAGATATGCAAACAAACAAGACACCCGATCATAACAACGGAGCGAGCTCTTCCCTGACCAGGCTCCCTGTGCTGGTGAATGCCTTTCCTCTTTCTCTCCCTTCTTGGAAGAGTATTTGTGTGACCGTCATCCTTCTCTATGCAGAAGTCATCATTGACTGGCAAACTGTCAACCTCATGACCACTTTTCTGTTTTTACTTTGCTAAATATCTCTGAAGCTTCTTCTGATATGTTTGTATCATCTTCCTAGTTTCCTTATTAGTGAATGAGTTTTTTTTTTATTGTTAAATCATAGCTGTGTACATTAGTGCAATCAAGGGGTACAATGTGCTAGTTTCATATACAATCTGAAATATTCTCATCAAACTGTTCAATGTAGCCTTCATGGTATTTTCTTAGTTATTGTATGTAGACATTTGTATTCTGTCTTTAGTGAGTTTTGCCTGTACCCATTCTAAGATGCACCATAGGTGTGGCCCCACCCATTACCCTCCCTCCACCCTGGATTCCCCCCTCCCTTCCCCTCTCTTGGCCCTTTCCTCATAGTCTTGTGCTATAGTTGGGTTATAGCCTTCATGTGAAAGCTATAATTTAGCCTCATAGTAGGGCTGAGTACATTGGATACTTTTTCTTCCATGAGTTTTATATCTTTTATATATATGCCAATTTTATATTGACATGAGAGCTATGATTTTACTTTTAAAAATTTTATTCTTTAACACAACACCTTTTTTCTTCCCTTTGTAATCAGAAGGGTATGTAGGATTTGCAAAGAAAACAATTTCCTCTCTGTAATTCAATATTATGTAAAGTTACTGTCATTTAAAGTTCCTTCAAATCTACACTTTAGTCAAAAGTCATCCAGTGTACCACCATCATTAACAAGCATCTCACACTTCAATAATCCTGCACTAGATCACTAACTTTTCAGGCTTGGCTGCTCTTCAGAGTCAACCTGTGGAAGTTAAAAGCTAAGGCCACTACTGCTAATTAGGGTTGGTTGTGATCCTCAAAAGAATATAGTTGAAAAGATAAAAGACAAGCAAAACATCAATGGTAAAGTATCTATGTAATAGGATGCATGAGGGGTTTGTAAAATGCTAGATGGGGACTCCACCTGGGTTGATGTGAGTGGGAGAGGCTCCCAGAGGAAGCTATGAGTAGAACAGAGAACTAATAAATGTGCTATTAGAGCATGAATTAATTCTTGAATGTGTTATTCAAAGGTCTAGAGCGACAAGAGAACATGTGCTTCAAGAGAACATGTGCTTTTAGAGAACTGGAGCATGATTAAAAACTGAATTTTTAAAATTTTTAATTGATCAATAAAAATTGCATTTATATATGGGGCATAATTTGATGTTTTGATATGTCTACACATTATAGAAAGATTTAATCAAACTAATTAAGCTTAATCCATCACCTCATTAATTTATTTTTTTGTGGTGAGAATGTTAAAAATCTATTTCAGTAATTTTGAAATATACATTACATTAACTGTGTTTACCATGCAGGGCAATGGATCACTAGAACGTATTCCTGCAGTCTAACTGAAATTTCATGCTTACTGATCAATATCTCCTCTTTCTCACCTCTCCTCTTTCCTTTCCCTTAGCCTCTCTAGTGACCATTTTTCTATTCTCTGTTTCTGAGAGATCAACATTGTTTAGATGCCATATGGAAGTGAGACTACACGTTATTTGTCTTTCTGTGCCTGACTTGTTTCACTTAAGCATAACGTCTTCCAGTTTCATCCACGTTGTCACAGATGACAGAATTTCTCTTAGGCAATATATTATTCCATTGCCGTATCACCCTTAGAAAAATGTATATATTACATTTTCTTTACCCATTCATCTGTTGATAGACACTTAGGTTGCTTCCACATCTTGGCCACGGTGAATACTGCAGAAATGAACATCAGGGTGCAGATATGTCCTTAACATACTGACATAGCCTTTGGATATATACCCAGAAGTGGGATTGCTAGATCATATGAGAGTTCTATTTTTAAAGAACTTCCATATCATTTCCCAAAATTGCTATACATTCCTGCTAATAGCATACAGAAATTTCCTTTTCTCTACATTCTTGCCAAAACTTGTTATCATTTATCTTTTTAGTAATAGCCATTCTAACAGGCATAAGGTGATATGCCTCACTAGGATTTTGATTTGCATTTTCTTCATCATTACAGATAGCAAGCATTTTTAAATATGTCTGTTTGCCATTCATACCTCTTCTTTAGAGAAATGTCTGTTCAGATGTTTTGCCCATTTTTAAAATTAGATTGCTATTGAGTTGTTTCAGTTTCTTATATATTTTGGATATTAGCCCCCAGTGAGATGGATGGTTTGCAAATAATTTTTTCCAATTCATAATTTGTCTCTTTATTCTGCTATTTCTTTTGCAGTGCAGAAGCTCTGCAGGCCAGAAAGAATTGAGGTGATATATTCAAAAACTGAAAGCAAAAAACTCTACCAGCCAAGAATGAATATCCAGGAACCCTGTCCCTTCAAATGAAGAGATGATAAAACTTTTCTCAGACAAAAAAAAGCTGAAGGAGTTTATTACCACTAGACCTGTCTTATAAGAAATCTTAAAATATTTTTTCAAGCTGACAAAAAAATATTGCTGAATAGTAACATGAAAAAACATAAAACTATGAAATTCACTAGTAAAAGTAAGGATATAGTCAAACTCAGAACACTCTTACAGTGTAATGGTGGTATGAAAATCAATAATGTATCTAGTATGAACTTTAAAAGACAAAACTATTAAAACAACAATAGTGCGCCTGTGGCTCAAAGGAGTAGGGCGCCGGCCCCATATGCCAGAGGTGGTGGGTTCAAACCCAGCCCCGGCCAAAAACTGCAAAAAAAAAACACAAACAAACAAACAAACAAATAAACAAAAAAAACAATAGCTATAATAACTTGTTATAGAACACAGACTATAAAATGTACAAAAGGTATTAACAAGAACAAATTTTGGGGAGTGGGGAAATAAAAATGTGGAGTTTGTGCAAGTGATCAAAGTTAAGTCATTATCAACTCAAAATAGTCTCCTATCAGTATGAGATGTTTTATGTATACCTGATGGTAAAACCCAAAGATTCTCAGTAGATACACAACAGATAAAAAAGGTTTTAAAATATATCACTATAAAAAAATATCATCAAATTATAAAGGGAGGAACATCTACAATTTAACCAAGAAACAATAAAATGATAGCGAGTCTTTACATATCAATAGTTACTTTAAATGTAAATTTGTTAATCTCTTCAATTAAAAGACATTGAGTATCTGCATGGATTTTAAAAGAAGTCACCAAGACCCAATTATAATCTGCGTCCAAGAAACTCACTTCACTTTCATCTCTAAGGACACATATAGACAGAAGTGATGGAATGGAAAGATAGTCCACACAAAAGGAAAAAAAGAGAGTAGGAATAGCTATATTTACATAAGACAAAATAAGAGAAAAACTGTAAGAAGAAAAATTAAAAGAAGATCATTATATAATGATAAATGTATCACTCATTAAGAAGATATAACAATTATACATGCACTTAACATCAGAGTTCTTACACATATAAAGAAAATATTAATAGATCTGAAGGGAAAAATAGACTGTAGTGCAATAATATAGAAGACTTCAATATCCCACATTTAACATTGGACAAATCATCTAGATAGAAAATCAATACATACATATTGGATTTGAACTATACTGTATTTTTTTCTAAACTACACTTTAGATTAAATAGACCTAACAAATATATACAGAACATTCTATCCAACAACAACAAAATACAAAATGGAACATTCTCTAAGATAGATCATATATTGGGCCACAAAACAAGTTTAAGAAGATTGAAATCATATGGAGTATCTTCTTTTCTGACATCACACTAAAAATCAGTAACAGCAGTAATCCTAGAAACTAATTTTGATGTAGCATTTAGAGATTGGGTCAGGAGGTGGGTAAAAGGGCCTTCTCTGTTGGTGGCTTTCAAACTTTTCTTCAGTTTCCAACACATAATGCATTTTATGTTGCAAATCAGAACAACATACCAAAAACTGAAGCAAAAGTTTCACAAAGCAATATTTAACCTCAACACCTACAATGCAGCTTGTTCTATTCTGTCATATGTCATTCTATTCACCTGTAAAATTGCTTGTCACTACCTGCTAGGTTGATTTTACTTACTAATGAGTAGCTGTAAATTGAACATCATTTAATTTTGTTTGTTAACTAAGGAAACTTGGACTTTATCCTGAAAAAGTTTAAGCACAAAAGTGACCTGATGTTCAAATACTCCATTTACGTTCACCGAATGGGTGAATTCTTCCATCCATACATTTATTCTATCTGTCCATCCATCTCTGAGAAAAGGAATTATCTGTGTCCAGATCACACTTTGATGTGCCTCAGAAAAGAAGATGCTAATAAGAGTAACAACAATGAGAAAATAGAACACTCAGCACTCTGCCTGCAGGAATAGGAGCACAGAATGTGCTTACTGACCCCCAGAAACCATCTTTAATGAGCAGTGAGACAGTTCACCTAAGTCACGAATTGAAACTATAGCTTCTGTTTCCCTAGAAACAGGGCAACTGGTGAAGCACTTGGCTGCAAAAACTATGATGAAATATCCAGTAGCCAGATGGCCTGGCAACTGAAATTGTCATGCTTTTGTGAGCATTTATCATGAATTGGCATCACTTGAGAAAAGAAATTCTTTCCAGTGGGAATGGAGCAGGGATGGAAATGTGTGATCAGCAGGTGTCTGTTGGTAATTGACATTGAGGGTTAGGCAAAAGGCAGAAACCCGGGCTCGGAGCTCCACCCAGTCCAACAATTCCCAATGTACTTGTTGTCATTGTTCCTGTTGGCTTTTTATCCATTGGTCACAACACTGTGAAATAAATGCTGTTTCCATTCTCATAGTGTCTAGGAACAAGTGGAATTTTGAGAAATCTCAAATCCCTCTTCAAGGAAGTAAATTTCTTATAAATCACTTGCAAATGGAAAACACTAACTCTCACTAGCAGGAGAAAGATTAATTAGCAGGCATTTGGTATCACTTGTCCATGTGTTTCAGAGGGTTCTGCATTTTGACAATACTACAGCAATTGGCAAAATATTACAGGGCAAATAATATTACAGGTATCTAAACAGGCCATATCATAAGACATTAAAGCAGTAATAATAATAACTTGTAGTTATTAAATGCTTACTGTGTGCCATGTACTGTGCTAAACACTTCACATTATGAGAGTTAGTATGAAGGATATGCTACAATTACCCTTATTTTACAAAAAAGAAATGGAGGTTTGGAGAATTCCTTAACTCAGTTAAGGTTACAGAAAATATAACTTGAGCTCAGGTGGAACACAGCCTCTGCTCATATCCCTAACTACTTGTCTCTGCAAATATAAGGCAGTGAAAGCAGGAGCTCTAGAGTGGGGCTTAAAAAACTTTGTGTAGTGGATGCCTTTTGCAGTCAATTAAAACCTAGGACACTGTTTCAGAAAATGTATTTTTCTAAAAATTAAAGAAAGGATTACCAAAACCACAATTGTATCAACATGTAGTTAATAAAATTAAAAAACATAATAAAGTTAGTAATGTATTATATTAAGATCAGACAATGGATCAAATATATACCGTAATTTGGAAGTAGTAAATAAACAATATTGTGAAGCACTTGGAACAATTATAATTAGAAAATTTGGTACATTGGAATTTTCTATTAGTTACAAGTCACAAGTACTAATAATACCACTGAAGTCTGTTGCCTATATTACTGATGGTAAGAAATGTTAAATTTCTAGTAAAAGTTAGTGAAAATAAAGATGTAAATATAAGTTCAAAGACCCCTAGAATCCTATCCTCATACCCTTTTGGAGAACTATGAATATCAGGTTAAGAGCCTGGCTTTAGGGCGATGGTAGCAGCCAGTCGTCAGGTTGTCCATTTCCCCACCCTCACCCTGCACTCCATGGCACCTCTGCTGTCATCCAGAGACGCTTTTGACTATCACGGCTGGGACGATACACTACTGGTTTCTGGTGGATAGAAGTCAAAGATGCTATTAGCATCCTGTGATGCACTGCAGAGCATAGCTCTGCAGAGCAAACACTTATCTAGCTGGAAACATCAATAGTGTTAAAGAAACTCTGTATTAGAGCAAGAAGATTTGAATCCAAAAGCTGGTACATCTAAACTGACTGACCTTGGAAAATATTTCCTTCTGAATCTTGGTTTCTTGGTCCATAAGAAGAGGCTAAGATCAGCATCACAGAGTTGTTGTGAGGATGAGATAAAATAACGTGAAAGTGTGCCAAAAAGAATGGCGCATCAAATGATGTGTTTTTAAATTATGGTTCCTTTAGTCCTTGAATTACCCAGGATCGTTTGAAGGAGTATTCTGGGGTCCATATAGAAAGGCTACAAGGTCACAATTTCAGGTAGCTAACCCAATTTTTAACTAGAAATATGTCTGCTTTTTACCTATTTCATAGTATATTGACCTCTCATTATAAATATTATTTAACGCCGGTCCCATATGCTGGAGGTGGCGGGTTCAAACCTAGCCCCGGCCAAAAACCACAAAAAACAAACAAACAAACCAAAAAATATTATTTAAAAGAAAAACTCTCCAGACATGATAGTAACTTACAGTAGGTTGTGACAACGAAATATTAAAAAACAACGGTTTTGAGCCCCTTCTTTCTTAGCCTTTCATCTCCTGGACGAGCCTAGCATTGCGAGAGTCACATTCACTAATGTTACTCTAGGTCAAAGTTTGACCATAGAAACTTGAGAAGAGAAACACATACCCAATTTGCTTCTGCGTGTCATGTTTTGGTGATTATTTTCTTTGTATAAGAATTGAAAACACATTAAATAAAAGTAGTGAGACATTTAAGTTTCCAAACTACCTTTTCTCCTGCTGCTGAAACAGAACAGAACTTTCTCTTTTTCAGTTTCATGCATATGGTAATCAGTTTGCTTTCCTTTGAACTAGATAATTGTAAAAATCACAGAATATCCAAGCCTGTCCATGTATATTTATGTTCACTAACACAGTTACACGAGGGATCAGCTGAAATACTAGTGGTTCTGTTGGTTTAAATTAAATTCCTTAATCAATCCCCTGAGAAGTGTAATCCAGGAAGTAACTGCCGAAGGTGCTGACTCTTTCATGTGCTTCATTCTGTAACAGTTTCTGGGAGGACTGCAAATGTGAATTTTGCACAACAAAAATGAATTGCTGACATCAGATAAAGCATCTGGTGGTTTCCCGATCTTGGAAACCTGATAGTACAGGCTTGGCACAGCAGCAGAGCACACACACAATGAAGTTTTCTTGCCTAAAACTCACCCCCCATCCACTTCCCTTAAATAGCAGAAGCTACCATCTACTCTTGGCTCCTTTATGCTAAGATTTTATTATTATTTAGCTTCTAAAAGAGCTGTATGAAGTCAGAACTATCCTTGTCATTTACTCTATCAACGGAGGAAGTCACAGCTACGAGAGATTGCGCAATTTGCCCAAGGTCACTTACCTTGAAATAGCTGAATGAAATCAGGGCCCAGAGCCTTTTCATTTTAGAGCACAGGGTCTTAGCTACTATTAGAAACTGACTCTCCTAATTTAGTCCTTCGCCTCCTCCCTGCCCCAGCAATGTGGTCATGATTTAAGTACTGCATTTGTGGCTGGGATAGGAGCTGGGACAGGTTACAAAGGAGAGTTCACTCTGGAGTACTCGGCTCTCTGCTGCTTTCTAACCAAGGCCAACTTGAAGGTGTACAGAGAAACTACACGTCTGTCACAGCCTTTTACTTTTCTTCCTCCTGTGCTTCACTGGATTGTACCCTGAGGTTCTTTCTCACTCTTCCCAGGCAGCTGGGTAGGAACCACCAATTGGCTTAAAAGTGAGTGGTCAAAATAGGTCTAGAGATGAAAGTTGTTAAAGTTTCAGCTCTTGAACTTTTCAAAGGTTTTATTTCAAGGAAAACATGAAAACGATGTGAACATGGAGTTAGTCTAGTTGTTGACCTCATTTCCTAGACTGAAAAAACACTTTCTGTTAGCTGAAAAGGGCTTAGCCAGCAGCTAAGAGCAAAGGGAATGACCTCCAAGCTCCGCAGGGCAGGTGCAGTCGGCCAGCAGCACCAGGGCACCCTTGACGGAGCACAGAGGAAGCCTCGTGTTGAGTCCAGTGGAGGGAACCGTCTCCACTGACAGTCGCCATGGCACGAACGTCCTGCAGTTGCTCTGATTGCCTCTGTGCCTGAGACATGGACCAGTCTTCCATCTGGCTTTCTTGTGTGGTTAACAGCCATCTCACACTGAAGTTGAGTACTGGGGTCAAGTTACACTTGGAGAGGTGGTGAGAGGATGTGGTGGGAAAAGCCCCTTACTCAGGCAGCACGGAGTAGTTGCAGCAAGCCTGCTCCTAACAATTCACAGTCACTCAGGGGAAACAACCCCTCTAGCATAGATAATTTTATATCCCCTCTAAATGTCTAATAAATGGTCTCTAATAATTGTGAGATTCCAGAGGGAGGGAAGTAACAATGAACTCTCTACAGACAGTTCTTATGTTGACTGAGGTAATTTAATTACTACTTGTAAACACAGCTCACATTAATTGAAATTTTTAACTATGTGCCAAGTACTAGGCTAGAAATTTTATACACATTGTTGCTTATAATCTGCAAAAATCTCTATGAGTTGCTATTGTTTTTAATCTTCCTTTTACAGTTGAAGAAATGGAGGCTTAGTGAGGTGAAGTGTATTTGGCAGAGGTGACAAATTGCCAAGAAGTACAATCTGGATGAGAGCCAGGAATTTGGACTGCTTGCTCTGAGTTGAGGAGGAGGAGGAGAAAGATCGTCGAGTAGTAAAGATAGAGAGATCATCCATTCATTTTGTTTGCCTGGAGGAAACTATACATTTATGTATGTCTGTGTGTAAACGTATGTATGTGTATGTACATATATGTAGTATAATCTATCTTCAATGTATGTATACACACCACATACAGAAAAATACCTTCGATTTTTTTGTGTGTGAATGTATGCATGTGGAGTCTGCTTCCAAGGAGACTTAATCTTCTATAAGAAGGACCAATGGTCTCAATAATAATATAATAGTAACTGGTAGATATCCTGAGGCTGAGTGTGATGTCTGACTCTGTGTTCTCTTACGTAATGACTTTTTTCAATTGCTTGATTTTCCCCCTCTTGCTCTCTCACACACACATCCACGTATGAGTTCCCCGAAGCACAGAGACTACCACGGATTTATCCTTTTATCTCAGAGCCTAGCATGGCCCCTAACTGTACGAGGCTCTGGGATAGTACAATCACGGGCTTATCTTAGTGTTGTCCACCCAGCAAGTGGGATTCAAACTCAGGCAGCTTGATACTAGAGTCCAACAGTTGACCAGCACTTCACCCTCCCTCTCACCGAACAACCTTTTTTCCGGTGCACTGCACTGCGATCGTAGGGCAGGGATGCTTCCTTGGTGTGGGAGTGAATCAGCTTCTCCTTAAATTCTGCACAGAAAATTGGTAGGAAATAAACTACACAGAGAAATGTTCCCTGACTCCAAGTTTAAGAACAAAGCTGAGTATCCGTAGCCACTTGCATCATCCTGCCAATTTCTTATTTAGCGTGTGCACTGAAACGTGGATAAATATAACAGATTAGGATGCCCCAGATGACTAGGAGCTGCCTGGGAGGATTTTATTCTGCAAAGCTTCTGCATAATATGATAGATGGAAATGTTCAAGAATACTGCACATAAATAATAGACGCATATATTAAAAAGGGAGATTCTTAAGGCTTTTAAAAGCCAATGCACCATAAGGCTTTCTGTTTTTTTGTTTTTCTACGGTGCTGTAGGTAGGTCATCTAAATTATGGATACTCAGTTTGTGGATAATTAACTACGGAATAAGCTAGAGTTCACTGCAGTAATGATTCACACCATCTAGTTTGTGAATAATCGATTGTGGTTCTCCTGCCCTGGTGTTTGGCTCTGTTTACTGCCTATCAGCAGTTCCATAAAATTAGACCAAGGCAAAGTCAGAAAGTGCCAATAAAATTTGTACAGAGATATCCAATACAGCACTTCTTAGGATAGCAAAATCTGGAAACGAGTTAGTTGTCCAATAATAGATTAGCAGTTACATAAATTCTGGCCTATTTAGATAAAGGAATATTATTAAATATAGTCTCATAGTGTTTATGATAAAAACTTCATATCACGAAATGCTTAGACTATAATAGTGAAGTATGCAGAGTACTTGGCATCCAGAGTGAATCACTTATCCAGGAAAGGTGAATCATATCTTCCCTTCCTCTATAGGACAAAATTATTATCAGTAATTAATTTCAGTAATTATCAGTTTTAACTTTTAAAATTATTTTCAGTAATATATAATCATAAAATATAACAAATTATAATAACAATGTTCAGAAAAGAAACATGCATTGTGGAATTCATATTTTGAACTTTTTATATGTAAGTGGGCAGGTAATAAGTAAAATAAAATTTTAAAGTAAATGTGACATGCAAAAAAATGAAAAGGTAGTAAAATAATACTTTAAAATGACCTTTTGTGGGGGAAAGATGAGAACTGGAGAAGTATTTCCAAAAGACTGAATTCTCAATGTTTCAGAGAATTATTTGCACATAGAATGACAGAATCGAAGTGACTTGAGTTCTGTTCCTTCATCGACACAACCACTGGGCTCCCACTGTTTATTTTAAATCTGCTAGTCACGTACAGGAATATACAACACGGGAATTGAATATATGAACTGTGTCCAAAGCGAGCTCGACTGACTCTGAACCCTGCAGAGGACAGGACCAGGGGTAACTAATTATGTGTGTCGTGGACTCTGCAGGAGTCCTTTAAATGAACTCCCACATAGATGTTAAAAGTTAGTAATGTGTAAGTAGTGAAAATCTGTCATTTTGAAGCTTAACTGTATGTTAGCAAAACCCAACAATGTCTTCACTTCTTGTTTAGAACTTAGACCAACAAAAATCATTGGAGGTGGGTAGGACTACTTTATCTCTCATATTTAACATTGCTGGAGCATCATGAAAATATAAGGCAGGCTGAATTTGAGCTGTTTTCATTTTTTAGTTGTTGCTTTTAACTTTTCTATGTGCTCCTTCCCCCTTATTACTCGCAGCTGAGGGGACTCCCCCTGCCCCACTCCTGCAATGCCTCTGATGATAAATCTCAGACAAAAACAGAAGATATAAAATTATGCATGTGTACAAACTGGAAAGGAGGCTTTGAAATGCAAGGAAATCTAAAAAAGCCTCGGGGGGGGGGTGGTTCTGCCATTTATGATGCCCACCTGGGCAAGGATTGATTAATCCAGGGAAATACATGCCTCCGATGGGATGAGGCCAGCAGACCAATCAGTGCCTCTTTTTGGAGAAACAGAATGCCAAGTGCACAGATGAAGTAGCTGAACTGCATTTGAGGATTCATTAAGTTATTGTTTCTATCCTTCACAAAGTCAGTCTTGGAAACATTGTCACCCAAGTGAGTAGTATGTTTTTGACAATAAACCCCCCTCTTTTTTCAAGCTCTTTGGTCAAACATAGAGAAGGGTTTAGTTAGAAAAATGAACAATAAAATAGAGATATATGATAAACACTACCATGGAATACATACAAAGCTAACCATGGTTCAGGTCTCCAGGTTGGGACATGATGGATGCATTTTCCTGTGTTATCAACCATGAGTGTGTGTTAGTGGCATTTCAGAAAAAAAAAAAAAATTATCATAGACAACTATAGTTTCTACATTCAACTTGATTGGCTTTAATGGAAGAGGTCAAATAACTCTTGTATCTATAATTCCTTGTATAGAAGTAAGTTCCCTTTCCTCTGTAAAAACTAAATTTTAAGTGCAGAGACTCAAAGGGCTGTAACCTGCTGAGATTAAACACAGTTTATTTTGGGTTGGTTATCTTCATTTTTATTCCTATACTCTAGGATAAATAAACCATTTGAAATTTTTCCAGGATAGTAAGAGACCAAGATAATGGTTAGGTAGTTACCTTGGACTGCAAAGGTGAGGTGGGTTAGTGCTTTTGACAATCTCTTGCCTATACTGAAAGGTTATTTTTGAAGACAAGAGTACCAAATGTTCCAAGTTCCCACCGTTGTCATGGAAACCTTTCAGCTAGCTGAATAGGTTAGCAGGGTTTTATGTTTCCCACTTTGACAAATACAAGAAGACATGATCCCAGCTTTGCATTGCTAATCAGAAAACTTCTGTTTTCAGTCTTCCAGCACTTGATTAGTCACATTTTCTTTATTTTTTCCACCTTCTACAACAGAAAGCAACAGGCAAGTTCGCTTTCAAAAAATCATTCCCATTTTAGAAGTGGAGCCAAAATCGTGACTGGGCTGACCTTGTTGTGCTTGGGAGTCCTCCAGCCTGCCGCTCTGAAAGGCTCCTGCAGAAACTCTTCTGATTTGTACCGACTTTCAGTGGTTTCCTGGAGGTAAACTCCCTAACTAATAGGCAGGAATTATTCCTCATTTTAGCAGCAACAGACTGTCAACCCAGCTTACAAAGCACAGACAGGTAAGCTTTAGGAAAAAGACATCCTGAGGCTTAAACCAAAACAGCCACGCTATGTGGTCCTGTGGGTACATCCAGATCCAGCAAATCCAAGGTTTTTTTTTTTTCTCTCTCTCTCTTATTTGTCTGTAGTATTGTTTCTACATTGCTTTTGGAGATAGAAATGGTCTAAGAATCCAAAGGCAAATTGGAAAAGTAGCATCTGCATTGAAGGCAAAAGACTGACCAATTTAGGCCAACGAGTGGAAGCTGGACTTGGGCTTCAGTGTCATCAGACTCAGACAGGCTGTGCGTGTACAGGGAGGGAATTGAAAAGGGTGCTTAGAGCATCTGGCTTGTTAAGCAGCGTATACTGTCATAATTAAGCATGATGTAACAGTTCTTCTAGCGAGGTGAATTTGGAAGGTTCCTTTGTGCCTTAGCTTCCTTATCTGATTAATGGAAATATCAATGGTATCTGCCTCCTAGGCTCGTGGCGAGGGCTGAAGAGTTAATACACGGCACTGCATTCAGCCCTGGGGGATAATACATCCTAAACAGGTGTATTTGGTGGGAAAAACCTATGGAATTTCAGACAAGAGTGATGAGAAATTCAGAAGATTAAAAAGATCGAACAGAGAGAAAGAAAGAGAGGAAAAGAACGCTGGAGAATGAGGAGCATCTGAGTGTGGAGCAGGGTCACTTCCAGCTGCCTCAACCTTTGGATGTGGCCAAAGTCACCCCTATTCCCAACCCGCACCCCTAAACCTCACTGGGCTAATCTCTCACTAGATGCAAGTAAATAAAATGATTTTACAGAATTAATTTGCCCAACACAGTAATTTTCATTATCTAAATATGCTCCAATGAAATTCTGTTTTCTGTTGTTAAATGTTCCACTGTCTGTTCTGCTCTAGTGCAATGATGCTCGCCTAAGAAATCTCAATCCAATAAAGAGGAGCGTGATGAAAAGTGCTGTTTCAATGGGGCAGAAAGGGTTGGTGATTTGCCATAGCTGAGTTGTATTTCTGCTGAGGATTTAAATAGCGTATTTCAGATACATCTGTGCGTTCTTCTTGCAAGCTTAAAGGTAACAGATTAACTGAGGCAAGTGAATAAAAACTAAATCAACCTAAATACAATTAAACAAACTTTGAAATGTGCATAAGCCCAGATGAAAATCAATGATTTTGGAGATCATCAAAATAAACCATAGCACAGGCTTCAACTCCAACCTTAAACTAAAAAGTAGTTGCCAAGAGAAACCAGGCATGAGAATAAAATAGTCTGGGTTCTTGTTTCGCATGAAACAGTTTTTCTATACACACAGAATGGATTTTCCTATAAACACTGTGATTGTTTCTAAAGATTTTTGTATAATAATAAAAGGTAATGTGTATAGTGAAAATTATATTCTCCATTTAATCACTCATGTGATATTCAGCATATGTCATAAAACTTAAAATTTTCCCCATAGGAAAAAAATTCTACTTAAGTCAACTGATAATAACAATGATAAAAATTCTAATGTTATTGCGTATAATGCGTGTTATTTATTTTCTCACTTTTTTCATGCAGCTCCTCTTCTCCCTTTAAACTGCACAGAGTCTTTTTACTCCCCACTGAGCATTTATATCAGACGCTTAATAAATATGAGACAAACGAATGGATGAATTAATGATAAGTAATGGTCATTATATTGGGACCTTAGTGAATAGTAACAGGAAATGGTACTCTGACCTTTTATAACTGAGTTAATTCTTATTGAAATCAAATTTTATTTTTAACAATGTTATACATACACATGTTAAAAAAATTAAAAGGTTTAAAATTTAAAAGGAAATAAAGTAGTGCCCACCCCTTTCTTACCTACTGCGTAGCCTGGCTTTACAGAGAAAATAACTTGGAAACATTTTACCTTTGTCTTCTGGTGATAACCTTCCTACTTCTAAACACTAACATTTTGCCACTGTATTCTAACAGCATTCCAACCAGCTGGGTGTTCAACAATAATTCAATTAAATCCAGAGTTAGTAAACTATTTTATTTTGTTGTAGCATATTCTACAGCAACTTTCTTTTTTTCTTTTTTCTTTCTTTTTTTTTTTTGAGACACAGTTTTACTATGTAGCCCTGGGTAGAGGGCTGTGACGTCACAGCTCATAGCAACCTCCAGCTCTTGGGCTTAAGCGATTCTCTTGCCTCAGCCTCCCAAGTACAGGCACCTGCCACAACACCCAGTTGTTATTTTTGTTGTAGTTGTCATTGTTGTTTAGCAGGCCTGGGCCAGGTTCAAACCTGCCAGCCCCGGTATATGTGGCTGGTACCCTAACCACTGAGCTACGGGTGCCGAGCCACTACAGTAATTTTCTAAGAAAGCATAGAAGTGGAAACAAATTCTTTTAGGTCTTAACTATTAGACCTAGTCATTTTTATTCTATTTTTAAATTTGACAGATGATTTATTATATGTAGTATATAGAATTCTAGGGTGAAATCATTTTCTCTCGGGGTTTTGAAGGTGCTTCTCTGCTGGCCTCACGATTCCAGTTCCAGATCGGAGGTCAGGTACCATTCTCAGCTCCATTTTTTGTGTATGATGTTTCCAGCACGGGAGCACTCAGGAATTTCATCTCAGGAGGCTGTGATTTCATTGTAACAGGACTTGCAGCGGGTTTTTTTTAAGTTATTGATCTGGTTATTCTGGGGACTCTTTCAACCTGAAAACTCATTTTTTTTCTAATCAAAATTATCTGCATTTACTTAATAATTTCTTCCCTTCCATTTTTTCCTATTCTCTGTGAAACAATTATTTATATAATTGACTCTTGAGTTAATATTTGAATTTTTGTTTTTCTCTCATTATTCATTTCTTCCACTTTCTCTGAGGATTTCTTGGTTTCTATTCCTACTTTTTCATTGATGTTTCCCCCTAAGAGCTATAATATTTTTAATTCTAAAATTCTCTTTTTTCTTTTAAAAATAGCATCTCACGTGTGTTTTAGAGCTACAATCCTTCCTCTCTTTCTGCAAATGTATTTTTTCTTAATGCTTTTCTTCTTGACATTTGTTTTCTTTTTAGTGTTCTATCCTTGTTTCTGCTAAATTTCATTTTTCTATCTCATGTAAATGAATTTGGTCAAATTGTACTTATTCTTACTGTTTGCTTCATTCTTTTTAAGAGCCAGATATTTTTTAAACTCTCAGATTAAGATGAGGGTATAAACGATTAGGTTACATTGTTTGCATTTGTTAATGTTCAAGTTGTAGTTGAGCCCTTCACCCAGGGGCGTGCTCTATAACTTGACATTGTGCCAGTCAGATGAAAACATACCAATCCCTCTTCTCTGCCTCCCCACACCTTGAATTTAATTGTGCTTTTCACTCACATGGGTGTGTAGTTGTTTATCTATTGGTTTTTATACTAGTATTGAGTACATTGAATACTTGCTTTTCCGTTTTTGTGATACTTTACTAAAGAGAACGTTCTTCAACTCCAAAGATTCTTCAACTCCAACTAGGTTAATACCAAAGATGCAAAGTCTCCATCTTTCTTTCCAAGGAATCAGGCATTTAAAAGGTGGGCCAGGTTTCTCCACTGATGATCCTGATATGAGACTTCAGCTTTGGTTCAGAGATCATCCTGTTTGCTATTATCTATAGGTTTTCCTTTGAACCTTTTCAGTTTCTTTAGAGATAAATTTCAAAACAGCTGGTAATACCCTGGGTGTCAGTGGGCTGCAAGCAGAGGGCTGAGAATGGGGCGGGTTGTTCCACTGTGAAACGATGTACAAGTTCATTAATTGCTTGCTTCCTGTTTATTACTTCAGCGTGAGTCCAAATTCTCAGATTCATTTTTTGAGGGAATAAAACTCTTCCAGCCTTTGAATGTTGAGATGGATATTTGCCTGGTTGAAAAAGTGGCAGGAAAGAGCCGGGTGTAAGTCTTTCTTATGAAGCTTTTCCATTTTCTCCTCTCTCTTCGGCCCTACCTTGATGTTTAATGGAATATTGTGTCACCATTCCTGCTTTTGGTTTTAAGCGGCCTGTCATTGGCTTCATCACTATCTGCTCCTGCAGATCCCTGAGGATTGAGGGTCCTTTCCTCAGCTGACTCAGTAACCTTTCCTCCATCAGCTTCCAACCCAACTTACTGCTTTCTCCCCTGCAGTTTTTGTGTTTTGTTTTGTTTTGTTTGTCATGGAGGGTTTACACTGCTTTTAGCTCCCTTCTGTCATTTTGGTGGTGTTTGAAGAGTGAGCAGAGATAGAGACTCGTATTTTCACTCCTCTATATTTAACCAGAATTCTGCGGAAAAAAATTTTTTAAGTGTTTGGGAACCCTTCAAAGAAGAATACTGCAATCCAGCCTGTGTGTATGGGTTCCTGCTTTATCCAAGATAGTGTCAATTACCTGCTGTTCCTGGTGACTCCTTCTGCTTGTCCCCATGTTCATAATTACAGCCTGCGTGTTGCAGAGAAGGGTGGGTCTAACTGATGGGTCATTTTCAGAGTACAGGAAAATCCCTCTAGCCTCCACTAAATTTATTTATCCATTCTTAACATAATATTTAATTTCACCTTAACTTTTTATCCATATCTTATTAATCTTTCAGCTCTTTTCCATTATTTATAATTTAGAATATGCTTCTACCTTTTGTAAGGTTTGGTAAGAGTTGAGGTTGAGAGTTTTAGACAATTGAGCTGCAAAATGTGATGTTTATACCGCCAGGAAAGGCAGCAGTGGTGACCTGAGTTAGCTCAGACTGCGGAAGTCTGTGGTGTTAAAACCCAAGGTTGCTCTGGAGCTTTTGAATCCAGGTTTTGTCCCGGCCTCAGCCACCTGTTATGAGACTGTAAGCTAATTATTTAACTTTGCTTCTTAACTTTCCTCGTTCCTCATTATACATTGTTGTTAATAATACCTACTGTTAGGTGTTGAGCAGACTGAATGAAATAATGAATGAGGGGAAAAAAACCTTAGGAGGATGAGAGGATTGAATGAGGTAATAAATGGAGAAAACTTAGAACAATGTCTTAATCTATAAACGGATTCAATAAACATTATCTATTTCTAGTATACAAAATACACAATACACCTTGCGGATGCTAGAGAAACAAATTACTTGTTTTAGAGAGCAGGTTTGGTTTTGCGCACTCTTCTTATATTTTCTTTTCTTTCCCCACTCATTGTATATGATTATAAACATGGTGGATTCTCTAAATCATTAACCTTAAAATTGGGGGGTGGGGGTGCTTTGTGCCATCCTCAGTAGTGTGGGAAAGCCGCCTGCGTGGTGGTAAGGTCAGACTTCTCGGTGACGAACACTGAATTGACACAGGCACACTGGGATTGCTCCATCTCAAAGACAGATGTGTGCTGCTGCATGATCAATTTGGCTGTGGGGACTGGAATGGATCATATCGATGGCAGCGATGAAAGTCCCGTTCAAGGCTGCAGCCTGCGCATATCAACTGCATGCAGGCATGACCAGGAATAGATGCACCCGATTAAGGTGGAAAGTTGGATAGGAATGTGGGAACTAAGAGTTTTTTAAAATAGTTTCTGTGTAATTTGTTAGAACAGAAATTTACTGGAGTGAAAATAACCCTGGGCTTTAGAGGCAAGAGGTCTAGATTTTACAAGGCACTGGTGGATCATTCATTTTCAACTTAATAAGGCACTTTTCAGGAAAAGAAATTGAACTGCTTTGGGTCATGCATGTGTGTACGCTTGTGATTATGACAGTGGTTTTACAGAAAATTTTGTGATTTTGTGCGCAGAAACAACATATGTCGAATATTGTAATTCAATGGGAAATCACATGTTGACGAGGAAATTGTCATGCTCCAGAATTCTCTATTACAATTTTCCTATAAAAACTAGGTTTGCTGCATCTCAGGACTTACATCTGCTCTCATTTCCTTCAGTCTTTACTATTTCCTCAATGGTGGCCTCAGTGCCAGACTTTTAATGTGGGACAATTTTTTTTTTTTTGCAGTTTTTGGCCAGGGCTGGGTTTGAACCCACCACCTCCGGTATATGGGGCCAGTGCCCTACTCCTTTGAGCCACAGGCGCCGCCCTAATGTGGGACAATTTTATAGTAATAATTCCATACATTTTAATTTCTGGGTTAAGGAACTAATGTATTAGCATTTAAATGTAAAAAGGTAAGAGCACAACCTAAACTTCTCTGTGATAAGCTTGGGGATTTAAGGCTTGCTATATTGTTAGGAAACTGCTAAGACTACAGGGAACTGGTATCTTGGCCCTTCTGAACTCTGATTAGAAATTATAATCAGTTCTGGAAAGTTGAACATCCATCTGTTTTCTGATGGTTTTATGTATATTAACTCTAGTTAACACACATATAATTGTGTATGTCACTAAATATGACACTATCATTAGGACTATGATGCCATATACTGTGAGAAAATGGGTTCTTTCAACTCAGGAGGACATGAACATCTAGAATGCTGCTTCTCAGCCTCCAACTCGATTTTTATCCATTAAAAATATGAATCTCCGTTTGACACATTTTCACAAACGGTCTATGAACTAAGTGTATGGTGCCCCATGATTATACCAATGTACACAGCTATGGTTTAATAAAAAATAATAAAATAAAATAAAAAAAATATGAATCTCCATCATGACCAGGTTGTTAGCTTAAGCAGCCATTTCAGAAGCCTCACGGAAGTGTTCCTGTATCGAGAGCTCTTTCTCCCCCACACTATTTGAACTGGTTGTCTTGCTGATGCAAGGGGCAGGCCTTGGAATTAGTGTGAGACTGAGAAAACTAAAGGTCGCCACTTTTCATCTTTTAATGGCAGTACCTCAGGCCTTGTCTGCTTTGAACAGACTGTTGGTGACATGAAAGTGCTGAGAACCGAGTAGAGAGTTTTCCCTTCTTTCCTACTTAGGGTGAACTGGTCAAGAGGCCAAAGAATGAATTTTTTACTCATCTTCTTTTCTGACTCTAAACCTCCGTGATTTGTAAAATTAATTTAACCAGATAGTCATTCTCTGGCCTTCTCTGAACTCAGCTCCAAAATAGAGAAGACGTTCCTCAGAAACCCGTCCAGGTTCCCTCCCTCCACCCCTCACACAGCAGGGTCTCCGAGCTTCCTGCCTGTGTCCCACTGACAATTCTGAGTCCCTTCCCACCCACCCCCACCAGCTTTCTGTTGTATTCCTTGAGCAATTGTATCAGTTAGAGTTCCAGTGGAAAAGAGATGGCACACTCCAAGTTCAGAGTAGGGTAATCTAACGAGAGTTGCCTATAAAGCGACAGATTTTAAAGTATAAGCAGTTTGTAAGGAAACAATGAGGGGTATTCAGCACCCCAGTTCTAGGAACAGAAGAGCTATTACCACTCCTAAACTTAAAGGGAAGAGGGGAAAAACAGTCCCTGGAACTTGCAAGGAGAAAGCTGTACACAGTCAGGGCCACCTTCAGAGGATCTGTTTTGCTGTTTTAAGGGACATAGTGGATGTGACAGCACACAGGGAGGGGGTTGGGAGAACACAGCTTGACTCCCCTGTCTTCCCTATGTCTGGTCTTCTGCCAGGCTCTAGCACTGACCGCACCAAGCCTGCCCTCACAGGTCAGCCTCCTGGGCAGGAAGCAGGTGGGGAAGAGTGGAGAGCAGACTTGGAGGAGCAGAGTGAAGGTGACTAGAACAGTGATGGGTCGGCCTGTGAGCCACAGTTTCCTCATCTATAAAAGCAAGGAAAACCAACATAACAACTACTTGGTGGAGTGTGATGAGGATTAAATAAAGTACTAGATGTAGGATATATAGTCCAGTTTCTGGTGGAAACCAGGCACTGAATGCACAGCAGCTACCATTACTGCTCACACAGAGATGGATAAAGGTCGCCAAAGTGGTGAGTAGTTAGTGGTGGGGACCTAATACATTCTTTCAAACTTTATTTTAGCTTGTATGTAAACATATGAAATAACTAAAAATAATTTGTAACAGATGATTATAACCATTGTAGTTTATATGATTTGTTAAAGATTATGTAAAGATTATGAATTCTTTTTTTTTTTGAGACAGAATCTCAGTATGTTGCCCTCAGTAGAGTGCTGTGGCATCACAGCTCACAGCAACCTCAAACTCTTGGACTACAGGCACTACAGGCACCCACCACAATGCCTGGCTATTTTTTGGTTGCAGTAGTCATTGTCGTTTAGGTGGCCCAAGCTGGGTTCGAACCCGCCAACTTTGGTGTACGTGGCTGGCGCAGTGACCACTGTGCTGCAGGTGCTCAGCCAAACACTGTGAATTCTTGAAGAACATCTTCAAACTAAGGTTCTTCCACCTCCTTACTTAATACATCACCAAGTCCTGCTTATTTTATCTGCATCCTCCACTAATATTTAGCTGAAATCCTCATTATATTTCCCCTGGATTATTATTGCACCAACTTCTCAACCAGCCAGCCAGGCTTCAAACTTCACACTTCCTGTGATACTGATCGTTCTAAATAAGGCTTCTGACTAAATTAATACCCAACTTAGGTACTTTTCTTGGTAGATATCCAAGCTCCATGATCTGGATCCATCCTCTTCTCTGGCCACTCACTCACTCACTGCTCACCAGTAACACCTCACAGGCCCCGTACACCCCACTGCCTCCCTGCATCCCAATGGTGCTTCTCAGAGTGAAGTCCCAGTAGCGTCAAAATCCGCTGTAAACTCTTTGCTAGAAAGACAAATCCTCAGGCTTTATTTAATCAGGAACTGGGGAGAGGCTGGTGCTTTCCTGAGCCCTGCAGGTGGCCTCGGGTTACACACTCAGTTTCGGACACCCTGCGTGCCTCTTCCCCTTAGGCCAAGTCAGTCTCTCTTCTGGCACCTCCATCCTGCTTGTTCATCTTCTCGACTCATTTCAGGCATCAAAGACTCCAGGACTGACTTCCTTGCATTCTGTACTTCCAGGAAGAGGAATTAACACTTGTTGATTGGTTGATAAAGAATTAATCCTTTAGTTTCCCTGAATCCTAACTATTGGTTCAGAGCTCTCATATACATGTATTTGTCAATGGTGAATCTAACTCTTAATGATGACTTTTTGGTGAAACAGTATCAGACAAACATTTATTCAGAAGCGCTAATGCATTTTTAGGAGAAAGGAGAGAACTTTCATGCAATCGTATTTCTCCTGAATAAGTGCTAGGCAAGGATGAATGACTACTTCTTCCTCTACTAATAACGGTTAATGACTTGAACTTTATTTAATTGGCTGCTGGGCAAAGGCAGCATTGTAGAACATGACCTAAATCATTCTCTCCCACAGAGTCATGACGAAACAGTTCATTCACACTGATTAGATATACATAGGTCCTGATGACAGTTTTGAGACAGACTGTGCAGACTGTTAACGATCTGTTATTTCACTCCCCAGAAACACCATGGACATTGTCTTTCTGATTCACTGGTGTGAGTCTCACCTTGCTGGGCTTATCGGTGTTGCTGGGAGAGCTTCATTTGTTTCTGTCTGTGTGGATTTTATGTTTCTTGATTTGTGTATATCTCAGAACTTTCATCATGATTCATGTAAGGTTTGCTATAAATAATATATAAGATTATATATTTTATTTATGATTTATATTTGCATACTTTGATAAGGATTCAAGTTTACCTAGATAGGAATTTCTCTCCCACTTATATTTTAATGTGCTTTTGTAAAGGAAAGAGAAGCTGACAATATAGCTTTTGAGCAAGGAATTTTGCATGGGACACACTATGATATGGGTGTAGGAACATCACTCAACATGTGTATTCCAGGAAAAGAAAAATGCTGTGTTGTATGACTTTATAGTGTTTTGTATGACTTTATGGTGTGTTGTACGACTTTATGGTGTTCCTTAAGGGGTAGGAGGAGGATTATCAGGTTACTAGGAAAGCCTCCCCCAATTTTATTACTCAGCAAAGTCAGGCAGATTTTCTGATACATGTAGTATGTTCTTAGATGAAGAAACAGCACAACTCAGCTTTCTTGACTGTGTGCCATAGGCATAATTCGTAGAGAAAGTGACCTATCGCATTTACAAAATAACCACTTGAAAGTTTAAATACTTTTTTTTTAAATAAGATGCCCCCATTGCCAGCACAATAGCCTGTCTTTTTATTTTTAAGCATTGTTAGCTCATTTGCTCCTTTAATCTCAATAAAGTAAGGATGGGATTCGTTTTATGGAATCACATTAACAGTGAGTACTAGTATATTCAATAGAGTATACAATTACCATTTTATTAGCTGTTTTACTAAAGAAATTTCATTATGAAACACTTCTTTGGGAAGCATGACTATTATGGCCTTTTTCTTATGTACCGGAAAATTGTGCCCTGAAAATGAGCTTCAAAAATCTCTTTATTAGTTTTTCTGCGTGTACTTCATTCAGACTACTGTAATAAATCATTTGTATATGTTGTATTTAATCATGCTAATTTCATCCAGGGACAAAAAGCCAGAGTAATGGGGCCAATCCAATGAAATTGTTGCTGCAATAAAGGAGAGCGGGTGGTGTTTCAGATGCTTTTCTTAAGGAAATTAAATATGCTAGATGTAGACCCTTGGAAAGGAACATTTGTAAATAAGACAAATAAAATGAAATTATAGGACGAGAGACAGTGCATCATAGGAAAGACATAATGGCAAAGGTAAAATGGAAAGTTTAATTACCGTAATTACTCTACAGAGTTTAATTAATTACTTTAATTAAACAAGGGTCACATTTTCAAAGTCACCTTCCTAGTTAGCTATTCTAGGGTTACTCCAACTAACTGTCAAAGTCAATGACATAAAATTCTATTTCTTTCTGCTTTAATTAGAGCTCACAGATTCATGGATGGGATTCTCTGTGGATGTAAACAACCAATCAATTTCTTTTTCCTTTTTAAATTCCTCATATGCACAAGGATAAAAATCACCTTACTCCTCAGTCTTACCCCATTATCTCACTTACTTAATAGTATATTTGTTTAAGAGCCCAGAAGCCAGATACACTGCTTTGATCCCCATCATGGCTTTCTACTTTCCAAAGGTACAACATTTGCAAAGTCGTTTAACCTCTTTGTCCTCACTTTGCTCATCTGTAAAATGGGAATAATGATCATTTCTACAGACTAAGGTTATTATGAATATTAAACAGGCAAAGTTTATGAAGTGCTTAAGACAGTGTCTGATACATGGTAAGTGCCATAAAAATACTTGCTATTATTATTGTTATCACACAGACCTTGAGATTCTCTAAGAAAGTTTTATAAAATCTCATTTCATATTTTAAGTAAAAGCATTAAGTACACATGGTAAGAAAATTTTAACAATAAAGAAATGTGTACAATTAAATACAAAGGCAACTGCCACTAATAGTCTCTCCGGTAGCCTTTCAGAGCATTTCTATGCAGACTTTTTGTTTTTAAACAAACAACAATAAAAAAATTACAGTATGTACAATGTTTCTCATTCTCTCAAATGTAAAAATATGGTTGTTAAAACTGAACACAGTTCTCGGTGGGAGTGTAATAGGAATAGCACATCATGGTTTTAAGACTTTGTAAGTTTCTCCTTGAAGCACTTTGCTCCCCGTAATAGAGTGGGTGCCTTAATGTTGACTAGTATGTTGGCGGATTGTCCCCTCAGGGAGACAGGCACTCAAATTCTCCCGTTTCCTTAGGATGTCTAAATCTGGCTCCTCCTTAAAAAATTTTGCAAAGAGCCAAGAAAACTCTCAGTTCCTTACATGACTATTTTACATGATGAATAATTAATTGAACACTGGCATTTCCTACCCTTCCTCTGAGTACCTGAGAAGTTGGAATTCATAAAGCGATGCTGATAAGCTACCTGAATTAATTTAATGTTGGTCACTGAATGCATTTTTATTACTTGTTACATCAGAAAACAGTGCATTTTATATTTTAGCTTATTGGATGCAGAAAGAGGAAATTTAAATGATGGATCTAACCTGTACGATTTCGCCCAGAAAATATTAGATTTAAAATTCTTCAGGAGTCAGTTCTATAATATCTGCCTTTTGTATAATCAAAGTAAACAAGACCCATGTTAAAGAAATATTAGTGAGCATCTTTCTAATTCATGTTTCATGGGCTAAAAAATGAGAGCTGCAGGTAAAGTTCTGGAAGCCCTGAGTGTTGCCTCTGCTTTCTCTGTGTGGACCAGGATATGCCTTTTCTGAAGAAGACATTGATCTCACTAGGGAGACAAGACTAGCCCAGCATTGTCAGCACTCTAGCGAGGCCACATAACAGAGATTTTGGGGGTAAATGTTTCTGAAACCGGTGGCTGGGAAGAATCAACATGTTAAAATATCCACACTAATGAAAACAATCTACAGATTCAATGCACTCCCCAGCAAAGCACCAATGTAAGACTTTGAAGAACTTGAAAAAATAGTACTTCATTTCCTATGGAACCAGGAAAAAGCCTTGAACAGCCAATACAATTTTAAGAAATAAAAATCAAT
Source organism: Nycticebus coucang (assembly GCF_027406575.1). Lineage (NCBI taxonomy): Eukaryota > Metazoa > Chordata > Mammalia > Primates > Lorisidae > Nycticebus > Nycticebus coucang. The sequence goes on from NC_069802.1 coordinate 6,433,674, forward strand.
CTGGAGGCATCAGGTTACCAGACTTCATGGTATATTACAAGTCTATCCTGATCAAAACAGCACGGTACTGGCACAGAATTGAGATATAGATCTCCAGAATAGAATCGAGAACCTAGAGATGAATGCAGCCATAGGCTGTGCTTGATAAACCAAACAAGAGCATGCACTGGGGAGAAGAATCCCTACTTCAGAAACCGTGCGGGAGAACTGGGGAGCCACGTAGAGAAGACTGAAATTGGACCCACACCTCTCACCACTGACAACAAGTGACTTTCGCTGGATATAAGATTTAAATTTAAGACATGAAACAATAAAAATTCTAAAAGAAATTATGAGGAAAAACTCTTGATAGAATTGGCCTGGGAAAAGACTTTATGAAGAAGACCCCTTGGCAATTGCAGTAACGCCAAAAATAAATAAAAGGGGATTTGATCAAGCTAAAAAGCTTCTGCACAGCTAAAGCAAACAGATAGTCTTCAGAATAAGAGAGGATTTTTGCATGCTATAAATCTGGCAAAAGTCTGATAACTAGTATCTACAGAGAACTCAAGTTAATCAACAAGAAAAGAGCAAGCAACCCCTTTATAAGTGGGCAAGAGCCTTGAAAAGAAATTTCTCTGAAGATGATAGATGAATGGCCAACAAACACATAAAAAAAAAAACAAAAAAACGCTCATTGTCCCTAATCATCAGAGAAACGGAAACCAAAACCACTCTGAGATATTATCATAACTCTTGTGAGATTAGATCACAAAGTCCCAAGTCTGCAGAAGTTGACATGTATGTGGAGAGAGGGGAACATTTTTGCACTGCTGGTGAGACTGCAAACTAATACAACCTTTTTGGAAAGAAGTATGGAGAATTCTCAAAGAACTAAAAGTCAACCCTCCATTTGATGTCACAATCCCATTACTAGGTATCTACCCCAAAGAACAAAAATCATTTTACTATAAGGACATTTGCACTAAATTGATTATTGCAGCTCAAGTCACAATTGCCAAGGTATGGAAGCAACCTAAGTGCCCATCAACCCATGAATGGGTTAACAAACTGTGATGTGTGTACACCGTGGAGGACTATCCAGCCATAAGAAAAGGAGAATGTGTTTCAACTCCATCCAGGTAAACACAAAAAGTGTAAACACATTCTTCTTAGAAAAGTATCACAAGAATGGAAATGTAAGTATCCAATCTACTAAATGCTAACATGTAAACAACCAGAAGCCCACATTAAAGAAAAACACAAGTACAGGCTAAGAATAAGGAGGGGAGAGGCCAGAGAGGACAGGTGGCTGGGGGGGGGGGGAAGGAGGAGAGAGAAAAGAGGAGGAAGGGGGAGGGGTTGGCGGGATCTCACCTACTGTGCACAATGTGAGGTGTTCAGCACGCCTCTTGGGTGAAGGCCTCAACTACAACTCGAATTTTACTTCAGAAATGAAATTAATGTAACCTAAGCATTTGTATCTGCATATCAATCTGAAATTAAAAACAAAAAGAGTGATGTAAGCCTGGAATGGAGGGTCAGGAGAGGTGGAGCCTGCAGGGTGCTAGGCCGCTAACCCCACACTGGGATATCTATGATCTTTCCCAGTCGCGTGAGAGACCATGTAACTCAGACTGGGCTCGCATCCCCCCGGTTCTAACACGCAGTAATCACTGACATTGACCAACATGCTTTAAGGGGTGGGGAGGGAAAAGGAATGAAAATAGCAGTCTCATCCTACAACATTTTAGTACCTTTCATCTAAGCCCAAATTACTTCTGGAAAGAAAGAAGGGAAGAAAGAAAATGCCATTTCTAGCAAGAAAGTTCTGTTGTCGCCACCCACCACAAGAAATCATTGTACACAGATTTTCAGTTTCCTTTACTGGAAAAATAACTTGTAAAACTATAAATGACGCTGTAGGCCTAAAACACAGAATAAAAAGTAGCAGATTTCTGAACTGCAACATTCGGAGACCGATCTGCAAAGGAAGTAAAGAATGCCGATTCATTATTAAAGAAAAGGTTAGATTCTCTATATTGGGAGTTCTGTGGCTCTTTCTAGTCCCATAGGCCATTTTAATGAGGATGCACAATTTGTGGTTCTAGTGTGTAGGGGCCGGAGGCTGGGAGAGAAGGAACGGGTAGGAAAAGAAGGAGAAAGTGAAGAAAGGCGAGGGCGGAAACAGTCTCAGCGCTAAAGGCAACTAACTAATACTTCTTTGTCCAATAGTTAAATAACTGTTCAGCATTAAAGCAAAAAGTACTACCACAACATTGCAGAGCAGCTTTATCCTCAAGCCCACCACACAATTATACAGGAAATGCTATTTTTATTTAAGCGAGGCACCCCTACTTATTCTAAATACGGGATGTGCTACCCCACTAAAAAAGCAAATGAGGAGACTTGGATTTTTTCCTGTCTACAGCTGTTTTAAATTCAAGCGAAGCCATTAATGAACTTACCAGTCTGGACTATTCCAACTTACCAGTCTGGACTATTACACGCCACAGCTTTGAAAATAACAAACACCTTTCAGTTTTACCCAAAACCAAAAAAAAAAAAAAAAAAGGCAGGTCAGAAACTTTTAAGTGAAGACTGGACTCCCCCCGACCCAGGGACATAAACACCGATGTGAAATGCCTTTAGCACAAGGTTTAGAAATCCAAAACATTTCTAAAGCCGTAAAACTGCCAAATTGTCACTGACACTAACTTGTAGTATTTATTTTGTGTTTTGACTTGTATTTTTTAAAGTTTCTACCAAAGGCAGCTAATATTATTGAAGGTCACTAAGTACCAGGTCATCCTGCCTATTTTCCATAGAATCCCATCAGTCTGGGGGTATTGCTGCTGCGCACACTTCACATGTAAGGAGAGTGAGACACTGAAAACTTGAATTACTTACCTACACTCTCCATATATTCTGATGCCACGAATGGAAAAGTAGCCAGTGCCTCATGTCTCTGGAGTCAGCCCTTTTCAGTATAGAATTACAGCAATATCTTCAGATACTAAAGGGGAGTAAACAGCCGTGTCCCCTCACTTTGCCCCCCGTCTAGTTCTTGTGTGGTATAGACTCCAGAGAAGCCATCCCAATTCTGACCATTAGATCAATGCAAAACTGCATTTCCCATTTATCGAGTGTGTATGCCCAGTGCATAGCTGCAGCCCGTTTGGAAACACAGCTCTCGTTCCTCAGAGAAGTATCCTGATAATCACTTTGGTGGGTATTCGGTGATCAGCCAAGATTTTTGATTATTCACCCACTTTTATACAATTTTACCTTTTATCCCCTTGGTCCCTCTTGCTCTTATAAAACTAGCTCAGAAAAGTTTAGAATCTGAAAATGATCTCTGAGGAGTTGCTAGTGGAAGGGGAAATACTCATCCCAAGTAGGAGACGATGAAAAGCTTGCTCTCCAGATGGAGCTGCAGGGTCAGTGACGGGAACTGCTCACAAGGCCAACAATGGAGCAGATTGCCTCTTGATCTCTCCACTGAGGATAAATTCACGTAACTCCAAGAAAGCTGAGCTACTGCGGCTAATCCACCACGTGTAGTGATTATATCATATTATATTTTATTTCATTATTTTGCGAAATACAAGAAAAAGAAGGATCCTTGCTGTAGAAATGTACGCAGAGGTGATTAGCCTAACACTGAGTCCTGTGGCAGCTCAGAGAGTGAGCAAGGCAGATTGGGCCGGCTCATCCTGCAGCGCCACAGAACAGGGAGCGGCGGCTGTGGTCAGGCTGCCGCGACAAGGCTCACGAGCCCAAGCCTGCATTCACTCTGAGCATCCCTGGGAAAAGTGGAAAACAACTGCAGCATTGCTACTGACTTTGAGATAACCTTGCTTCTGAGCAGAGGCAAGTAAAGAATACTTAGAGAACTTTACCTTTCTTTAACCTAAATGCTTAAAATCTATTACGACTGGAAATTTGTAATTACAATTTAAAATTGCAATTTCAGATGGATCAGCAAACTAAGGAGTTGCACCCTCCCCCTTTCTAGACTGAGCAGGTTAAATGAGGCTATATAGAAATGACTGTATAGTTAACTGGACAGGGCCATTGCCAATACATTCCCCCCCTGAAAACAATGTTGCAGTCTCTCCTAAAGCTAAACACATTTGAGCTGTTCTACTCATATGCGGATCCTAAATCTGTGTAAGAGATATGAGTGTGTATGTTTACCAAAAGACATTCAGAAATTTATTTATAATTACTCAAACATGAAGGTAACAGAGATATTCACCAGTAAGAAAATGGATAACAAAAACATGGTCTATTCATGTAACAGAATATCACACACCAATAAAAAGTAAACTGATGCAGTCAGCAATGTGAATTATTCTCACAGATACACTGATTCAAAAGAAAACAGACATACAAAGTTAAGTATCATATGATTCTATTTATGTAACATGCAAAAACAATGGAAACTTTAGATAGAGAATGAAGTCAGAATAGTGGTCACATGTTACGGTGGAACATCATCTGGGGAGAATTACAAGGAATCCTCTGGAGTATACAAAGTATCTCGAAGGGGGAGATGGTTCACACTGGTAAAACTGCATCAAGCTGAACCTTTAACACATCGTGACCAGTTACCTGGTAACAGAGATGTTTCTGAATAAAATTGCTGCTCAGCAGTCTGCTAAGATGTGAGAGGCACTAAATGATTCCATATTATCAGCGGGTGAGAGATGAGGGGAGACAGAATACAATAAGCTGAATTGGGGACAACTGGGAGTGGAGACTGTGGCTGAAGGAGTACGGCGCCAGTCCCTTATGCCCTGGCCAAAAACCACAAAAAAAAAGAGAGAAACAAATCAGAGAACATCTGCTAAGTCAGCATCAGTTCACTGTACACCTGCATGTAACTGTGTAGATGTCAAACCACAACTTAAAAATACCTTATAGAAGAACAAAACAAACAATGTTGAGTACAATTTTCACGAGTGACAAGTTTGGTCACTGACCATGAACTTATGTCTACAAATTGATATTTCTAACGTTCTTCCCACTAGAGCTGAATCTTTAATTTATTTCATCCTCAAGCTTATGTTTCCCCTTTCAGGAAAAGAATTAGAATAGCAAAAAACTATCTATTTGACATGTCCGTTTGTGCACTTGTTATAATGTTATGTAAACACTTCCTAGCACTGTCCTAGTTCACAGAGTTGTGATTGTTATATTTGGGAATTTTATCAATGTATTCCTAACGATGCCACCAGTTTTCAGCACTTAGGATGTTTCCAATTATTCATTTGGAATAAATAGATCCTCCTGGTATTCCCGTCTCAGCTTATTTCTTGAAGTATATTCCCTGCAGTGGAGCTATTCAAAGAACACGAGTGAGTTCTTAAAGCGTGTTTTAATGCCCTACAACTTCTAAAGGCCGACATTATTTACATCATACACAACTTGTAAGATTGCCTATTTGTTACATATTCTCCAACACAAGTTTCTTAAAAAATGTTTTTTAAAAAATCAAACTGCAACAATTCTGTAAAATTATTTAAAGGAGATTTACTTTTTACTAGACTGAAGGCTGATTTCCCAGACACTAGTTACCCTTGTATTTCTTCATCTGCATATTGTTTATTTAAAGATACTAGTGTTAAGGCTGACATGGGAGGGTCACTTGATCCCCAGAGTTCCAGACTGCAGTGAGCTATGATTGCACCATGTGCACTCCAGTGAGACCCTGTCTCTAAAGTAAATAAATAAATAAGATAAAAATGTTGCTATTAAATAGACTCTGTATAATGACCACATATATGAATCATAGTTTTCTCTATTTTTTTTTTTTTTAATAAGAGGAAGGGTTTTATTCACTGGCGGGGAGCTTATGGCATAGAAGAATTCCAAATGGCCGCACTCCCCGACCGGCTTGGTCTTTCCCTTTTTATCTCCAGTCAAAACATTCCAACCCATAGTTATCTTTTTTCATTGGCCAATTTGAATCAAGTGAGAGATGCTGTTCCAGTCCCCACAGAACTATAGGATTTCACAGAAGTGGAAATTTTCAAGTTCTAGGAAGTTGAGTCTACAAATTCCCAAGAGCTGCGTCACCATGGAGAGGACCCTGCCGGCGTACCCTTGTGGTCTCCCTGAGAATCCCTGTTGTCCTGGACCTCACCATCCTCGGCTACCCTCTCTCATCTCCCCTTTTCAGACTCCATATATATATATATATATATATATTTTTTTTTTTATTTGGACTCTTAGTATCAGCTTGCTTCTGCAGGAGCCAGTATTAACCACTTTTCACATTCAATTTTATATCACTTTTTAATAAAATCCAAGGCACAGAAGTATTTCTGGTCTGTCCTAGTAGTTTTTTCCTGTTCCTTCTGCTGCAGTACCGTTGCATGGTGCTACAGGCAGCAAAGTTCAGAGTCATCTCGCTGAGCTTTTCTGATTCCCTGGTCTGGATCAGGTCGCAGATTTCAGGGACTGTGACTCCTCTCGGGTTCTTTATCCAGGCCTGAATTGTACTGTGGTGGTGGGCTAATATACATGTGAGTTTTCACTTTTCCCTGTGTCACATCCCTCCTCTCCTTTTCCCAAAGTCCAAAGTCTAATTTAGACAAGTCCCTCGAGGAGTTTCCTCAGGCTTCAGCTGTGCGTTGACCATCCAGCTCCCAGTATGTGGCTGGAGCAGGGCATGTTGACAATTTTAAAAATTATATTTACTTCCCACAGGGCAGTGAAACTCTATTCAGCCAGCTGTGATGAATCCAGGTGAGGATTCCTTCCACCTTCACTGCCGTGCATGTGGTCAGGATGATGGTGTAAAGTCATCTTTTTTCCTTGGATTGTTGGGGACCGGGCTTTGATCCTTGACCTAGACTTGATTCACTTGATCCTCTAGAGAGAAAGGATGTACAGACACCAAAGACTGTACATATCAGGAGAAGAAAAAGAGAAGCCGAGGGAGTGCTCACCCAGACTGCAGCATCCTGGGCCAGACCACTTGCTTATCTCTCTAAGCAACTTGATGGAGTCTCGGAAGAGCTGCCCGTGCCTCAGAACACTTGCAACCACTGCCACGCTGGTGCAAGAGACTGATAAGTTGACTTTGGGACAAAACTCAAAAGTCTGGGTACCATATGCAGTGGTCACTGATAGTGGTATCATTGTATCATAGTGGTATCAAAGTCTGAGGGGTATCATTGGTTGACCAACTCATGCCTCACCAAGTATCAAAGCTTACTGTGTCAAAATCTCAGGTTGGTTATAGATGTTGTATGCCTGAGGCCATGCACTTGGACAGAGGCAAAAGAAAATTGAGGGGCGTCGCCTGTGGCTCAGTGAGCAGGGTGCCGGCCCCATATACCGAGGGTGGCGGGTTCAAACCCAGCCCCAGCCGAACTGCAATTAAAAAAAAAAAATAGCCGGGCGTTGTGGCGGGCGCCTGTAGTCCCAGCTACTCGGGAGGCTGAGGCAGGAGAATCGCCTAAGCCCAGGAGTTGGAGGTTGCTGTGAGCTGTGTGACGCCACGGCACTCTACCGAGGGCAATAGCTAAGGCAGTTCTTAGTAACAAAAATAAAGCTGGGGGCATCAGCATACCAGATTTTAGTCTGTACTACAAAGCCATAGTGCTCAAGACAGCATGGTACTGGCACAAAAACAGAGACATAGACACTTGGAATCGAATTGAACACCAAGAAATGAAACTAACATCTTACAACCACCTAATCTTCGATAAACCAAACAAGAACTTACCTTGGGGGAAAGACTCCCTATTCAATAAATGGTGTTGGGAGAACTGGATGTCTACATGTAAAAGACTGAAACTGGACCCACACCTTTCCCCACTCACAAAAATTTATTCAAGATGGATAAAGGACTTAAATTTAAGGCATGAAACAATAAAAATCCTCAAAGAAAGCATAGGCAAAACACTGGAAGATAGATATTGGCCTGGGGGAAGACTTCATGAAGAAGACTGCCATGGCAATTGCAACAACAACAAAAATAAACAAATGGGACTTCATTAAACTGAAAAGCTTCTGTACAGCTAAGGAGACGATAACCAAAGCAAAGAGACAACCCACACAATGGGAAAGGATATTTGCATATTTTCAATCAGACAAAAGCTTGATAACCAGGATCTATAGAGAACTCAAATTAATCCACATGAAAAAAGCCAACAATCCCTTATATCAATGGGCAAGAGACATGAACAGAACTTTCTCTAAAGATGACAGACGAATGGCTAACAAACACATGAAAAAATGTTCATCATCTCTATATATTAGAGAAATGCAAATCAAAACATCCCTGAGATATCATCTAACCCCAGTGAGAATGGCCCACATCATAAAATCTCAAAACTGCAGATGCTGGCGTGGATGTGGAGAGAAGGGAACACTTTTACACTGCTGGTGGGACTGCAAACTAGTACAACCTTTCTGGAAGGAAGTATGGAGAAACCTCAAAGCACTCAACCTAGACCTCCCATTCGATCCTGCAATCCCATTACTAGGCATCTACCCAGAAGGAAAAAAATCCTTTTATCATAAGGACACTTGTACTAGACTGTTTATTGCAGCTCAATTTACAATCACCAAAATGTGGAAACAGCCTAAATGCCCACCAACCCAGGAATGGATTAACAAGCTGTGGTATATGTATACCATGGAATACTATTCAGCCATTAAAAAAAATGGAGACTTCACATCCTTCGTATTAACCTGGATGGACGTGGAAGACATTATTCTTAGTAAAGCATCACAAGAATGGAGAAGCATGAATCCTATGTACTCAATTTTGATATGAGGACAATTAATGACAATTAAGGTTATGGGGAGGGAGGAAAAGCAGAAAGAGGGACGGAGGGAGGGGGGTGGGGCCTTGGTGTGTGTCACACTTTATGGGGGCAAGACATGATTGCAAGAGGGACTTTACCTAACAATTGCAATCAGTGTAACTGGCTTATTGTACCCTCAATGAATCCCCAACAATAAAAAAAAAAAAAAAAAAAAGAAAATTGAGAAGCCTCTGGGAAGATACATTGGCCAACAGGGGAATGACTCTTGCCAAGAAAGTCAGCCAGCATTGTGTGGCGGGCAACCAACACAATGCTAGACAGAGACTGTCCCTGCTACCTGAAATTCTGTCCTATGGGGAAGCCCCTCTTAAAGATGTGCAAATGGACTATACTGAGTTGTCCAGATGTAGAGGAAACTAGTTGTGGTCTGCATGTACTTGGAATAGGTGGAAGCCTTCCCCACCAGGATGAAGAGGACTCCTGAAATATTAAAAGTATTGCCCAGAGAAATCATCCCATGATTTAGATTGCCACTCTTGTTTAAATTTGACAATGGACTATGCTTCACTATAGAATTAGTGCAAATGATAGCTTAACCTTTGGATATCACCTGGAAACTATATGTGACATATAGACCTCAAAGCTTGGGCAGAGTAAAGTGCATGAACAGGGCCATCGGAGCAGGAATCAGTAAACTCTTCCAGGAAGCAAAGCTATAGGCCTTGCCACTGGTGTTGTTCAAAAAGGCCTCCGTCAATCCTCTGCAATTTAGCAGGGACTCCTAAAAGCACTGGGAGAGACTGAATTGAACAGACAAAAGCCCTAGGAAGAGTAGCAAGGAAGATCCCTACTGGGACAGTTTTCTCTGTATTTTGAATAGTGAAAGTTTATCAATTACATTTATATATTATGTTTTCCTCATTCCATTTTTATTTTATTACAGTTTGTCTTACAAAAAGTTAACCTTTTTCAGACATATCCCTTTTGTCTCGAATATCCTTTAGTTATGGAATGGTCCTGAGTTCTTTTCTTTTTTGCATCATTTAAGTATGTTACTGCATATGTTTCTGTATTTAAAGAAATGAATTACATCTACTTTGAGTTGTTGCAATGTATAAAATATAGATTTGACTTAAGACTGTCCATATGGATATTTAATTACTCCAAAAATTATAAAATATTACCCACTTCTGTGTTATTTTTGCTGAAATGCTCATAAAAGGATCAATATATTTTAACATCTAAATTCTTCTTTGGTTGACCATTTTATCCTGATTTTTAAAAGTCCAATGCCAGGTAGAGTTGTAAATAGTAAAACATTTTGTAACATTAATAAGCAAGTCCTTCATCAGCCATTCGTGTGTGGCTGTGTCCGTCTGTTTATTATCTATCTTCTTTTTTCTTCTCATCTGCAAGTGCATTCATATATTGGACTATTCCATGGAACCTCACATTAGTGTTTTATAGCATTTATCAAGTGATTTTAAGTACTGTGTCTTAATTATGCTAAAGCTCCCTAATTAGAATGTGGGTTTCTTTCCATTCCCTCAGTTATAATGAATTACTCCTTTCTCCACGTTTTCCCAGACCACAGTTCTGCTTTAGCATTTATTTCATCTTTCATTGTAGTGGCCAATATTTTTCATGTCTCTCTCCTCCGGTAGTTGTTTCCTGAAGAATATGGGACACGGTTTATTTCTCTGAATTTTTCTCAACTTCTTGTAGGGTCCTTTGCACAAAGCATGTGCGTGATAAATTTGGAGTCATATTTACTGAAATCGTCTTCTTCCATTATTGCTTTCACTAAAGTTTTACTTAGTCTAATAAATAGATCTCCTGTGCTCCAAGATGAACTTGTATCCAGTGTTTAAGGTATATTTTGGACATTTCAGAATTATTAATTTTTACTTTGTTTTCTAGCTATGGCTGTGTGCAGCTATTATGCAATAATACCAGTATTTAATGTCCTTTATCATTGCAGAAATCATAATTTTAAGAAAATTTTGGTTGATTTCTTAAGTTTTTAGTATACTTCCATCTCATTTGCAAAACAACTGTTCTCTTCTTACAGTGTTGGTACTTTTCACATCTTTTACTTCCCAAATAGCTCAGATCAACTTTTATATGCATTAAAATCCAGTGTTTACAAAGAACAGCCTTACCTCTTCCCATTCCTGAAAGAACTGATTTCAGATATTATGGTATAGAAACAATAAATTATTAAATAAAGAGTGTGAGAACGTTCAGAAAAGCAAGCAGTGATCATTTGGAGCTAGCAAGGGTTCACTAGGATTGAGCACTGCCAAAATAAATTCACTCCATTTTTTACCTTTGTTTTATGTGGTTGGTACATAAGGACAAGGACAGAGCAAAAATCTTTCATGATACCCATATAATCAAATGAATCAAAGAGAACTGTGTTTGATTTCTGATTCGGTACTCTAAAATTTATTTAATTCTTTAAGTGCCATCTTCCCCATAGGTAAATCAGGGATAATGCCTCCTGATATTGACAGGGATTAAGAGTTGCTAAATTCATATTAACATAATTTCTTTCTTTCTTTTTTTTGAGACATTGTCTCACTCTGTCAGCCTGGGTAGAGTGCCCTGGCATCATCACAGCTTACAGCAACCTCAGTCTCTTGGGCTCGTGATCTTCCCTCCTCAGTTTCCCAAGTAGCTAGGACTACAGGTGCCTACCACCATGCCAAGCTAGTTTTCCTGTCATTTTTTTAACACACTGAAAGACATAAGAAACTTGATGGTTCTTTTTATTTATTTTTTTAAATTCAGTCTCCACATAGACTATTTAAAATTGCCAGTGCTCATAAAATACTCACCCAGACTGATTTCTTCAAGGGTTTTCCCTGCACTCTCCTCTAGTATTTTTATAGTTTCATGTCTTAAGTTTAAATCTTTGATCCAGTGAGAGTCTATCTTAGTTAATGGTGAAAGGTGTGGGTCCAGTTTCAGTCTTCTACAGGTTGCCAGCCAGTTCACCCAGCACCATTTGTTAAATAGGGAATCTTTTCCCCACTGAATGTTTTTAATTGGCTTGGCTTGTCAAAGATCAAATAACGGTAAGTAGCTGGATTCATCTCTTGGTTCTCTATTCTGTTCCAGACATTTACTTCTCTGTTTTTGTGCCCATGCTGTTTTGATCACTATCGATTTGTAGTATAGTCTGAGGTCTGGTAGCGTGATTCCTCCTGCTTTGCTTTTATTTCTGAGTAATGTCTTGGCTATTTGAGGTTTTTTCTGATTCCATATAAAATGAAGTATTGTTTTTTCAAGATCTTTAAAGTATGATAGTGGAGCTTTAATAGGGATTGCATTGAAATTATATATTGCTTTGGGTAGTATGGACATTTTAACAATGTTGATTCTTCCCAGCCATGAGCATGGTATGTTTTTCCATTTGTTAACATTTTCAGCTATTTCTTTTCTTAGAGTTTCATAGTTCTCTTTATAGAGATCTTTCATGTCCTTTTTAAGATAAATTCCCAAATATTTCATCTTCTTTGGCACTACTGTGACAGAAGAAGCCCAAGTGCCCATCGATCCATGAATGGATTAATAAATTGTGGTATATGTACACCGTGGAATATTATGCAGCCTTAAAGAAAGATGGAGACTTTACCTCTTTCATGTTTACATGGATGGAGCTGGAACATATTTTTCTTAGTAAAGTATCTCAAGAATGGAAGAAAAAATACCCAATGTACTCAGCCCTACTATGAAACTAATTTAGGGTTTTCACATGAAAGCTATAACCCAGTTACAACCTAAGAATAGGGGGAGGGGGGAAAGGGAGGGGAGGGAGGGGGGAGGTGGGTAGAAGGAAGGAGATTGGTGGGATTACACCAGTGGTGCATCTTACAAGGGTATATGTGAAACTTGGTAAACGGTCTGTGAAGCTAGTGAATGATGCCCCATGATTATATCAATGTACACAGCTATGATTTAATAAAAAAATAAATAAAATAAAATAAAATTGCAAGTGCTGATTGTATTAGAAGTCCTCACAGTGGGGTATTGTGAAAAGTTTTCCATTTCTCATAATTGTGCTTTGAATAAAGCACATTGACTATGATACTGCCACTGCACAAAGCTAAGTTCTACTCTTTAATATAGAATTTATTAAACATGTTAATTATACAAATAATAATTTATCTAATACACTGTTAGAATAAACTTTTCCATACAAGACTATAAACTTTTTGATGGCAAAGAAAGTGTCTACTCTGTTCACTGCTGTATGTTTATTATCATGGTACCTTCGTAGATCCTTAATACAATTTTGCTGAAAGAATAAATGATGGAGGGATGCAAGGCTGGTTCAACATACGCAAGTCTATAAACGTTATCCACCATATTAACAGAGGCAAAAATAAAGATCACATGATCCTCTCAATAGATGCAGAAAAAGCATTTGATAAAATCCAGCATCCTTTTCTAATTAGAACACTGAAGAGTATAGGCATAGGTGGCACATTTCTAAAACTGATTGAAGCTATCTATGACAAACCCACAGCCAATATTTTACTGAATGGAGTAAAACTGAAAGCTTTTCCTCTTAGAACTGGAACCAGACAAGGTTGTCCTCTGTCACCTTTACTATTCAACGTAGTGCTGGAAGTTCTAGCCAATACAATTAGGCAAGACAAGGAAATAAAGGGAATCCAAATGGGAGCAGAGGAGGTCAAACTCTCCCTCTTTGCTGACGACATGATCTTATACTTAGAGAACCCCAAAGACTCAACCACAAGACTCCTAGAAGTCATCAAAAAATACAGTAATGTTTCAGGATATAAAATCAATGTCCACAAGTCAGCAGCCTTTGTATACACCAATAACAGTCAAGATGAGAAGCTAATTAAGGACACAACTCCGTTCACCATAGTTTCAAAGAAAATGAAATACCTAAGAATATACCTAACGAAGGAGGTGAAGGACCTCTATAAAGAAAACTATGAAATCCTCAGAAAGGAAATAGCAGAGGATATTAACAAATGGAAGAACATACCATGCTCATGGATGGGAAGAATCAACATTGTTAAAATGTCTATACTTTCCAAAGCAATCTACCTATTCAATGCCATTCCTATCAAAGTACCTACATCGTACTTTCAAGATTTGGAAAAAATGATTCTGCGTTTTGTATGGAACCGGAAAAAACCCCGTATAGCTAAGGCAGTTCTTAGTAATAAAAATAAAGCTGGGGGCATCAGCATACCAGATTTTAGTCTGTACTACAAAGCCATAGTGCTCAAGACAGCATGGTACTGGCACAAAAACAGAGACATAGACACTTGGAATCAAATTGAAAGCCAAGAAATGAAACTAACATCTTACAACCACCTAATCTTCGATAAACCAAACAAGAACTTACCTTGGGGGAAAGACTCCCTATTCAATAAATGGTGTTGGGAGAACTGGATGTCTACATGTAAAAGACTGAAACTGGACCCACACCTTTCCCCACTCACAAAAATTGATTCAAGATGGATAAATGACTTAAATTTAAGGCATGAAACAATAAAAATTCTCAAAGAAAGCATAGGAAAAACACTGGAAGATATTGGCCTGGGGGAAGACTTCATGAAGAAGACTGCCATGGCAATTGCAACAACAACAAAAATAAACAAATGGGACTTCATTAAACTGAAAAGCTTCTGTACAGCTAAGGAGACAATAACCAAAGCAAAGAGACAACCTACACAATGGGAAAGGATATTTGCATATTTTCAATCAGACAAAAGCTTGATAACTAGGATCTATAGAGAACTCAAATTAATCCACATGAAAAAGCCAACAATCCCATATATCAATGGGCAAGAGACATGAATAGAACTTTCTCTAAAGATGACAGACGAATGGCTAACAAACACATGAAAAAATGTTCATCATCTCTATATATTAGAGAAATGCAAATCAAAACAACCCTGAGATATCATCTAACCCCAGTGAGAATGGCCCACATTACAAAATCTCAAAACTGCAGATGCTGGCGTGGATGCGGAGAGAAGGGAACACTTTGACACTGCTGGTGGGACTGCAAACTAGTACAACCTTTCTGGAAGGAAGTATGGAGAAACCTCAAAGCACTCAAGCTAGACCTCCCATTTGATCCTGCAATCCCATTACTGGGCATCTACTCAGAAGGAAAAAATTCCTTTTATCATAAGGACACTTGTACTAGACTGTTTATTGCAGCTCAATTTACAATCGCCAAAATGTGGAAACAACCTAAATGCCCACCAACCCAGGAATGGATTAACAAGCTGTGGTATATGTATACCATGGAATACTATTCAGCCATTAAAAAAAATGGAGACTTTACATCCTTTGTATTAACCTGGATGGAAGTGGAAGACATTACTCTTAGTAAAGCATCACAAGAATGGAGAAGCATGAATCCTATGTACTCAATCTTGATATGAGGACAATTAATGACAATTAAGGTTATGGGGGGGAAGCAGAAAGAGGGATGGAGGGAGTGGGGTGGGGCCTTAGTGTGTGTCACACTTTATGGGGGCAAGACATGATTGCAAGAGGGACTTTACCTGATAATTGCAATCAGTGTAACTGGCTTATTGTACCCTCAATGAATCCCCAACAATAAAAAAAAAAAAAAAGAATAAATGATGGCAAATTGTTAAAGCTTCCTACATGTTAATCAATGAGTTTAAATGAATAATGTAAAATTTAATTGAGCAAAAGTTATGTTTTAGTAAAGTATAGGGTTTAGAACAAGGGAGGTAATAGGTATATTGTACTCTACACTACTCAGAAAACATCTGAAACACATCGTTCAATTTAATATCGTATTTTAAGAAAGATATTGAAGTTAAAAATTCTAAGAAAAAACATCTATTGTGGTATATGTATACCATGGAGTATTATGCAGCCTTAAAAAATATGGAGACTTTACCTCTTTCATGTTTACATGAATGGAGATGGAACATATTCTTCATAGCAAAGTATCTCAAGAATGGGGATAAAAAAGTATCCAAAGTACTCAGCCCTACTATGAAACCAATTTATAAACACCCACACTTCCATATGATGCTATAACCCAACTATAGCCCAAGATGAAGAGGAAAGAGGAGGGGGAGGGGAGGGGAGGGGGGAGGATGGGTGGAGGGAGGGTAATTGGGGGGACCACACCTACGGTGCATTTTACAAGGGTACATGTTAAACCTACTAAGTGTAGAATATAAATATCTTAACACAATAACTAAGAAAATGTGGTGAAGGCTATGTTAACCAGTGTGAAGAAAGTATTTCAAATTGTATATGAAAGCAGTGCATTGTACCCCAAAATTGCATTAATGTACACAGCTATGATTTAATATATAAAAAAAGAAAAACCATCTAGGATAGTTCACTTCAATCCATTTTATTTGTGAAATTTTAGAGTATTAGGCAAGTTTGTTCTATAAAGAGAAGACTTGTGAAAAAGCTCACGGACACACTCATCACATCTGAGTATTTGTCAAAGTGTAGGCTGAGGTATTCAAATACTTAAGAGCACTAAATTGGTGAACTGAGAAGCACTTTATTTGGGGAACTAAAAATATAAAAGGAAATAGTTCTTTGGGTTCCTCACATTCATATTTAGGGGATTTGTTCTCTATCTTCTCAAAGAGCATTTCCCTTCATTAAATGCTATGGGTCTAGAAGTTTGTATCATCAGTGGGCTACAATAGAGAGTTTGATGATCTCAAACCTCACTGGGAACTTTAAAGCCCCTGGAGGGTGAAGGCTGTGTCTTTTCATTGTCTCATTTTTGGAAACAAACAGAAGAACATGAGGTATATTTGCAGATGCTCAGTGACTCTTTGCTAAAGGACAGATTGGGAAGAGGGGGTGTGGCAATGCCAAAATCTATGCCCCAGTCTGGGCATGTTCACAGAGTGAAGGGAGAATTTCTACTGTGCATGGAAATACCAAAAGACACATCCAGATCTAAGGTGTTGATAAAGTGAAGGGAGAATTCTCTCTTCCTTTGCAAATATTCTGAGGGAGGGTAACTTAAGTTTAAGACAGCAATTTTGCCATCAATACAGTCTTGAAAAGCCAGAAAAGGGGTGGAAAGTTTTATTAAAGTAGAAAATGGGCTTTAAAAATAAACAGAGCTAAGGAAACAAAATAGAGAATTCATTTTTAAACATGGGGAAGCACAGCAGTCCTTAAATGGTGGAAAGGCTGACATATTTTGGAGTAAGGAAATGTTGCATTATGCTTTAAAAATCTAAGTTTTATTAAGTTCTTATAAACAGCTTCATGGTTGGCATTCAGAATAATCCATCACTCCCAAGGAAATGTTCTGTTAAAACCAGTGAAGAAAAAGTTCTATGATGAAACTTTTCTTATTCTGTCACACTTCAAGTGATATTTTATAGCAACCATTAGGTTTCACAAGCTGAGTATTTCAGAGAGAAATAAGACAGTGAATTTTATTTATCATCTGTAGGTTAGTGATAGTAAATGCAATTTCTTGACTGTCCATGAAACACTTTACCTGAGGTCTATAACATGTGCAGTAAACATACTATTTGCACAATTAAAAACCTTAATTTTTAAAAAATATAAAATTTAATTGGCATGTAATTTCTAAATGCATATGTATCAGAATCCATTTTTTTAAGATTTGCCAAAAGTGTCATACATAGAAATTGATAAGTAATACCGTCTAGTAGTCACAACTGATGTAAATGGAGAAATAACAGTGCAGTTTAGTTAGTTGGCATTTACATATACAAAGACAAAAATCTTTGAGAGCTTGGAATGGGATGAACTAAGCATTCTTCAGATAAAAATAAAATACTTTATTGATCATTTATATACATCATGAATAAAAAAAAAGGTAGAATCTTGAAAAGGTTAGAGATGAGAGGGAAGCTAATGAAGTTCAATGTTTTTTTTTTTTTTTTTTTTTTTGTGGTTTTTGGCCGGGGCTGGGTTTGAACCTGCCTCCTTTGCCATATGGGACTCCTGGAGCCACAGGCGCCAATAGTACTATGCACTTGGCAAGGAGTGGTAAAGGATGAACCTAGAGAGAAACTGGGCCCGGATTGTTAACTTTGTTACATACCAAGTACAGGAATCAGAATTTTATCCCAAAATTAATGAAGGCTCTTGAGGTCAGGGAGCTTTTTGAGTAAGAAAGTGATGCAATATGATGCATTTTTGGAGGAAGGTAACTTTGTCAGCCGTGTGGAGAACTGTCTAGACCAGAGAGAGACCATGGGAAGAAGACCAGGGGTATGGAAACACAGAAAAAGGTGATAATAAACTGGGTTATTCCAGAGGAATTAGGAAGGGAGATTTTAAAAAACTGGAATTCAAGAAGCAGTTTTGAAGTAGAGTCTGAAGAATTTTATGACCTATTGGATATACTATGTGGGACAGAATAAGGACTTGAGTTTGCCTGATGAGAAAGTCCAAAAGAGAGGATTGATGTGGAAGCCGACAGCAAAGGCAGAGCATGTTGGAGAAGCAGCAGGTGTGAAGGAGGGTCTGATACTGGGGCTGGTAACGTGCAGCATGTGCTAAGTCTGACACGCACGGACGGCATCCAGATGGAGGTACGTGTAACCAAGTTCAGATGGTAGAGTTTTCAGCAAAAAGTGATTTTTAAAGTCACATTGCTGGGTATTCATGAGTGAACCAATAAGAAGAGGATTGCGTAGAAGCCAGAAGATTAACATTTGAAGGGTTGTGAGAGAAGGAGGAGCAGGCGAATAAAAAAGAGAAGAAATAGAAATGTTCTACCTCAAAAGTCATGTAAATATCTAAAACCGTCTTTGAAGACCAAGCTGATGTAGGATAGAGAAAAGTGGCTGAGGTTATAAAAGTTGGACGCTTGTTAAAACACCAGTAGTAATTCACCCAGGTGCTGTTGTGGGAGGTGAGAGAGGAGTTAAGTTTAATCATGGATAAAACATACATTCAAAGTCATGTTTAGAACTTCCTCTCTCCAGTTCTACACTAGAAAAATAATACCTGCCACTTTCTGGGCAATTTTGAAAAGAATAAGATGCTCTGAAAAAGGGGCTCAAAACTACTGGGATATAATACTTTAAAAATTCAATGAGCTGATGATAATTATGACCATCATCAATTTGTTGCCATGGAAAATTTTTATTGGAACTCCAGCAGAGTTGAACATGGATCCAATGCCAAAACCGTGTAAGTAATTGTAATTTTCCTCATTATGCCCATGTCTGGAAATAAAAGTCTAGCAATAGGCTTTCACAGTAGGCCCGAGCAGCCACTGTTATGTTCTGGGCACCGTGTAAGCACAGTTGGTGTACGCAAAGAGCTTGCCATATTTCTACGGTTAATACGAAAAGCTAATCTAGTTGCCCAAATCACTGGATTTGTCTGTCCCCAGGGTCTACATTATCCAGAAAACTGTTGTGCTTTTTCTTTGTGTTTTCCAATAATAAAAAGGACCATATAATAGAGTAATTTCCACTGTCGTCCAGTAAATTTTGATTTTCTTCTAAATACATTTACCGCAGTAAGGAAGTGATTTATCTTTATAGAAGAAGAACATTTCTAGCTTTTAGTAATTGAGTTGTAGATTTCTAGACCGTTAGCGACTATAACATGGCTGGTAATATTTCAACTTCTTCATTTTGCAGAGGAAAGAACTGAGGCTCGAAGAAGTCAAATGACTAACAGTATTTTTCTGACTTGAGCTTAAGCACATGACAGTTCTATCTGGTGACAACCATCATTCTCTTGGAATAATGTCTTTGTTTTACATTTCTCTTACGGAAAAATCAATTTGAGTGAAAAGCATGTACTGTTGTTTTATTACAAAAGGGTTTAATTATTAGTAAGTGGATATGAATTTTCCAGTAGCCTCTGAAGCCTTACCAGTGCCAGTGTGGCTCTGGGAAGATTGAAATACCAGGACTCAGGAACTTTGCTTCAGGGTCAGCTTCCCTCTCTCTCTCTCTCTCTTTTAGAGACAGAGTCTCACTTTGTCTCCCTCGGTAGAGTGTCGTGGCGTCACAGCTCACAGCAACCTCCAACTCCTGGGCTTCCGCGATTCTCCTGCCTCAGCCTCCCAAGTAGCTGGGACTACAGGCGCCCACCACAATGCCTGGCTATTTTTTGGTTGCAGTTTGGCTGGGGCTGGGTTCGAACCTGTCACCCTCGGTATATGGGACTGGCACCCTACCCTCTGAGCCCCAGGCACCACCCCGCAGGGTCAGCTTCTTGACTGCCATCTCTGCCCCAGACTTTTTGTTTTCTTACTATAGACTGAAGTGGTAGAAAAGACCTCAAAGCCTTTCTGCCTTGTAAATCCAGCCCTGACAAAAGAACTGGCCTGATAAGACCCTTACCTGGAAGTGGGACGCACTGTGGGTGCCTCCCTCTGGGTACTCGGAGGCATTTTCAAGTCAGTGAAGGTCCAGTTCTGCAGCAGGGACCCTCACTTGAGGATCTTGTCCAACCCCCATAGCACAAATACCCAAGATGAATTCGGATGGAAGTTGATCTCCCAACAAGCAGTTGGTGGTTACTGTAGGGTCCCAGGCACTGGTGTTTCTAAACAATGGGATGGAATTCTGTCTGCATAGTCACAAGGGGACACAGACTCACGAGAGCACATACTCAGCAAGACCAGGGAGGGACTGTGGAATTCACGCCTTTATTACTGACTTGGCCCATAGAACTGTGCCTGTGGTCAGCTTGCTCCAAACGACACTCTCTGTGAGATCTATGTCATCAAAGTCACTGAATTTTTAACCTTTCCAGGAAGAGTATCCTCTTCCTTCCTGCTGCTCTATCTCCCTGCATCTCCCTCTCCCTGAAACACTTAGAGCAGTGGTTCCCAACCTCGACCCCTTTGTAACAATGAAAATACATCACGGCATTGGGAAGGTTGAGAGCCACTGAAGAGGCTCTTCTTACCTCTGTGCATGGATTTGGTGGTCTTTTTGTTTATTATCCAGAGATAATAATGGCATTGTACCTCCAGCCATGGTTTATGGGAATATCCAGTGAGCATCACTCCCACCTGCATTCAGCTTCTCCCATCAAGACACAACTTCCTTCCTTCCTATTTTCTGACATTCCCCATGCCACATCTCATATAATTTATTCTCCATACCCCCCCCACCAGCTACTTTAAGGCTTTGGGGGAAAATGAAAAGTAATTCTTCAATAAAATATTGGGATTTCTTAATTTTTTATGGAAATCAACAATACACTTCCTTTAGAATTGTCTTTAGGTTGGTGACAATAATTTATTTTGCCAAAATGTTACACTAAAAAACTAGCGCATCTTTTTTACATAATATTCTATGGTATACATATACCACAATTTATTAATCCAAGCCCAGTGGGCACTTGGGCTTCTTCCATGACTTGGCTATTATGAATTGAGCTGCAATGAACAATCTGGTGCAAATTTCTTTGTTATAAAGTGATTTTTGGTCTTTTGGATATACACCTAGTATAGGAATTACAGAATCAAACAGCAGCTCTACTTTTAGATCCCTGAGTATTCTCCATACTTCTTTCCAAAAGGGACGTATTAGCTTGCATTCCCACCAGCAGTGCAGAAGTGTTCCCTTTTCTCCATATCCACGCCAACATCTCTAGTTTTGGGATTTTGTTATGTGACCCACTCTTACTGGAGTTAGATGATATCTCAAAGTGGTTTTGATTTGCATTTCTCTGATGATTAAAGATGATGAGGATTTTTTCATGTGTCTGTAGGCTTTGCTCCTGTCTTCTTCAGAGAAGCTTCTGTTCAAGTCCCTTGCCCACAATGAAATGGGATTACTTGTTCTTTTTTTGTTAATAAGTTTGAGTTCTCTGTGGATTCTGGTTATCAAACCTTTGCCTCTTTTATGTTTACATGGATGGAGCTGGAACATATCCTATTTAGTAAAATATCTCAAGAATAGAAGAAAAATATCCAATGTACTCATAATCACTCACACTTTCATATGAAGAATAGATCACAACTATGGCCCAGGATGAAGGAGGGAGGAGGGAGAAATGGGAGGGGTGAGGTCAGATCAAGGGAGCGTGAATGGTGATGGGAGGGGTGAGGTCAGATCAAGGGAGGGTGAATGGTGGGATCACACCTATGGTGCATAATGCAAGAGTACATGTCGGATCTATTAAGTACAGAGTATAACTGTCTTAACACAATATTAAGTAAATGAGATGAGGTATATATTAACCAGTGTGATGTAAACATTCCTAATTCTATATGAAATCAACACCTTGTACCCCATAAATGCATTAATGTATACATGATCTATGTGTTTATGATTTAATAAAACAACTAGCACAATCTAATAAATTGTCCCTTGTAAAGATAATGTAACAAACTTCCTATTCATTATTGCAACAAATTACTACAAATTACTACAAATTTGGTGGCTCAAAACAATAGAAATTCATTTTTTTTTATTAAATCATAACTGTATACAATGATATGATTATGGGGCATCATACACTCACTTCATAAGCCATTTGACACATTTTTATCACAGTGGTTAACATAGCCTTTCCGGCGTTATCTCAGTTACTGTGCCAAAACATTTACATTCTACATTTACCAAGTTTCGCAAATACCCCTGTAACATGCACCACAGGTGTGATCCCACCGATTCCCCTCCCTCTACCCACCCCCCCCTTTCCCACTTCCCCCTATTGTTAAGTTGTAGCTGGGTTATAGTTTTCATGTGAGAGTCCCAAATTAGTTTCATAGTAGGACTGTGTACATTGGGTATTTTTTCTTCCATTCTTGGGATACTTTACTAAGAAGAATATGTTCCAGCTCCATCCATGTAAACATGAAAGAGGTAAAGTCTCCATCTTTCTTTAAGGCTGCATAGTATTCCATGGTATACATATACCACAATTTATTAATCCATTCGTGGATCGATGGGCACTTGGGCTTTTTCCATGACTTAGCTATTATGAATTGGGCTGCAATAAACATTCTGGTACAAATATCTTTGTTATGTTGTGATTTATGGTCTTCTGGGTATATGCCCAGCAGAGGGATTACAGGATTGAATGGCAGATCTATTTTTAGATCTCTGAGTGTTCTCCATATATCTTTCCAAAAGGAATGTATTAATTTGCATTCCCACCAGCAGTGCAGAAGTGTTCCCTTTTCTCCGCATCCACGCCAACATCTCTGGTCTTGAGATTTTGTGATATAGGCTAGTCTCATTGGAGTTAGATGATATCTCAAAGTAGTTTTGATTTGCATTTCTCTGATGATTAAAGATGATGAGCAGTTTTTCATATGTCTGAAGGCCGTGCGCCTGTCTTCTTCAGAGAAGTTTCTCTTCAAATCCCTTGCCCAGCCTGCGATGGGATCCCTTGTTTTTTTCTTGCTGATGCGTTTGAGTTCTCTGTGGATTCTGGTTATTAAACCTTTGTCAGAGATATACCCTGCAAATATCTTCTCCCATTCTGAGGGCTGTCTGCTTGCTCTGCTTACTGTGTTCTTAGCTGTGCAGAAGCTTTTTAGTTTGATCAAGTCCCAGTAATGTATTTTTGAAGCTGCTTCAATTGCCCGGGGGGTTCTCCTCATGAAATACTCACCCAGACCAATTTCTTCAAGGGTTTTCCCTGCATTCTCCTCTAGTATTTTTATAGTTTCATGTCTTAAGTTTAAATCTTTAATCCAATGAGAGTCTATCTTAGTTAATGGTGAAAGGTGTGGGTCCAATTTCAGTCTTCTGCAGGTTGCCAGCCAGTTCACCCAGCACCATTTGTTAAATAGGGAATCTTTTCCCCACTGAATGTTTTTAATTGGCTTGTCAAAAATCAAATAGCGGTAAGTAGCTGGATTCATCTCTTGGTTCTCTATTCTGTTCCAGATATCTACTTCTCTGTTTTTGTGCCAATACCATGCTGTTTTGATCACTATCGATTTGTAGTAAAGTCTGAGGTCTGGTAGTGTGATTCCTCCTGTTTTGTTTTTATTTCTGAGTAATGTCTTGGCTATGAAATTCATTTTTTTAAATCATTCTAGAGGCTAACATCCCCAAATCAAGGTTTGGCAGAATTTTACTCCTTCAGAAGAGTGAAGACTTCAGTAGAGAATTTGTTGCATAGTTTCTGGTAGCTCTGAAAGTTAAACACTTTTGTCCACATGGCTCCAGTTACCAGCCCAGTCTTCATATTGCCTTCTACGCTGTGTCTATTTCCTATTATTTCTTATTAGGATACATATGATTACAGTTTTGGCCCATCTTCATAATCGAGGATAAAGTTCTTCTCTCAGGATCATTAATTTAGTCACAGTGTTTGCAATTTCAGTAACAGTCACTCTTTTTCCATACAAGGTAAAATTTACAGATTCTAGGGATTATAAAGTGACCATATCTTAAAGAGAGTGTTATATTCAAACCATCATAAACAGGCTTGAAAGTACTCATTTTCTTGCCAGGAATCATTATAAAATTATCTGACATTTGTATGTCACACAAACCATTCAATAAACTGCATGCCCCTAATCCTAGTGAATGGTCAGTGCTAAATAAATATCACTTCTCTCTCTGCCTCCTTACCTTGTCACACATTGGGCCTTTCACATTAAATATATCATAGAAATATTAAATGAAATTTCTGCGTGAATTTTATTCATTCATTTGATTTATTTCAGCAAACATAATATTAAATATCATGTGCTAGGTTTGAATCAGCCACTTCAAATAATTTAGCTCACTAAGTTCTCCAAAAAGCCATTTGAACTTGAGCTTCACAAAGCGATTAAGATCTAGGGCTTTGAAATCAGACAGACCAGATAAAACCCCTGGCTCCACCATTTACTAGACATTGGAAAATTACTTCATCTCTCTCAGTGTCAGTTTCCTCACCTATAAAATGGATATATAAACACTCACTGCACCAACACAGTCCCTGGCCACAGCAGGAACTCTAAGTTGGTGGTGTTGTCATTACTGCTCTAAAGGAATCAATATATGTGGCAGTGGACACCATGATGTATTGCACAAGCCTTCCTTTAGGACCAGAGCACTCATACACCAAGTCCCTTTCCATGAATTGCTCTTCAATGAAGTAAACTGCCTTGCCCAAGGTTATTGCCATCTCCCCAGTGGACTCTAATTCTTGTTCAGCCATGGGAGAATAAAAATTTAACCCTGAAAGCCTGTACAATTTCACATTATCCTGCATAATTAGCTGAAGCCTCACAGTTCAGCTTCTCCCACGGACCAGTTCATTTATGATAACGGCTCAATCAGCAATGAGTGGCAAGTTTTTGGAGACTTTGGTAAAACATGTATCCTCCAAGAAGTGATAGAGCTACAAAGATCCAGGGTGCTAGCACATCAGGGAAGTGTTAAGGATCTGTTAATCTACAATGTTAAGAAATCCTCTCCTAAGTGAAAGATACTAAACCTTGCACTTATCATCACTGTGAAAGAAGGACAATGCTGGGTAAGCTCTTTCTCCTTTCCCTTCCTTCCCTTCCCTTCCCTTTCAATTCTTTTCCTCCCCTTCCCTTCCCTTCCTTCCCTTCCCTTCCCTTCCCTTCCTTCCCTTCCCTTCCCTTCCCTTCCTTTCCCTCCCTTCCCTTCCCTTCCCTTCCCCTCCCTTCCCTTCCCTTCCCTTCCCTTCCCTCCTTTCCCTTCCCTTCCCTTCCCTTCCCTCCTTTCCCTTCCCTTCCCTCCTTTCCCTTCCCTTCCCTTCCCTTCCCCTCCCTTCCCTTCCCTTCCCTTCCCTCCTTTCCCTTCCCTTCCCTCCTTTCCCTTCCCTTCCCTTCCCTTCCCTCCCTTCCCTTCCCTTCCCTTCCCTCCTTTCCCTTCCCTTCCCTCCTTTCCCTTCCCTTCCCTTCCCTTCCCCTCCCTTCCCTTCCCTTCCCTTCCCTCCTTTCCCTTCCCTTCCCCTCCCTTCCCTTCCCTTCCCTTCCCTTCCCCTCCCTTCCCTTCCCTTCCCTTCCCTCCTTTCCCTTCCCTTCCCTCCTTTCCCTTCCCTTCCCTTCCCTTCCCCTCCCTTCCCTTCCCTTCCCTTCCCTCCTTTCCCTTCCCTTCCCTCCTTTCCCTTCCCTTCCCTTCCCTTCCCTCCCTTCCCTTCCCTTCCCTTCCCCTCCCTTCCCTTCCCTTCCCTTCCCTTCCCCTCCCTTCCCTTCCCTTCCCTTCCCTTCCCCTCCCTTCCCTTCCCTTCCCTTCCCTTCCCTCCCTTCCCTTCCCTTCCCTTCCCCTCCCTTCCCTTCCCTTCCCTTCCCTTCCCCTCCCTTCCCTTCCCTTCCCTTCCCTCCTTTCCCTTCCCTTCCCTCCTTTCCCTTCCCTTCCCTTCCCTTCCCATTCTTTTCCTTTCCTTCCCCTTCCCCCCTTCCTCCCTCCCTCCCTTGCTTCCTTCCTTCCTCTTTTGCATTTCAGAGGTAATATGTTCCACACACTTGAGACCCAAGACTTATTTCTTTTTTCTGATCTCTCCTTTTGGGAATGAGAATGTCTACCTTCTGTCTGTCTGATCCTATGTTTTAAATGACATAACCTGTCTGGTTTTAGAGATTCACAGCTGGGGAAGAATTTTACCTCAGGATAAATCATACTTCAATAATTCTCACCCAACTTGAGTTAGATGATATTTAGATGAGATTTTGGACTCAGAATTGCTGATAGAACGAGATAATATTTTGGATTGTTGATATGAGGATTAATGTAATTTACATGTAAGGGGAAGGTGAATTTTGGGGCTCCACTGGGCAGAGTATTATGAACTGAGTTGTGTTCCCTCCAAATTCACACATTGTGGATCTAACCCTCAATACCTCAATGAATATGACTGCATTCGGAGCTAGAGTCTTAGAAGAGATAATCGAATTAAAATAAGTTTGTTAGCAGGGTGCAAATTCAATCTGACAGGTGTCCTTATAAGAGGAGCCGAGGACACACAGAAAGAAAGCAGGATGGCGCACACAGAGGGGCAGGTGTGTGAACACCTCAGAGGATGCCGCCCTGCAGGGCAAACAGTCCTCGGGAGAAAACACAGCTCAGTCTTGGGCGTCTAGGTTTCAGAGCTGTGTGAAAACAAATTTTGGCTGTGTAGGCCATCTAGCCTATGGCATTTTTGTTATGGCAACCCTAGCTAAATAAGAAGCCCTGGTCCAATAATGAGTCTCCATGCGTGGGTACAAAAGTCCGACTCTGTTATTTTGACTTAGGATCCATGTAAACTCAAGGACATCTCAGTTCTCAGCTCCATGGAGGGTGAGTTAATTCCTCTGAAAGGATTCCATTGCAGTGAAGACGCTCTTGCTGCCTAATTCTGCCTCCTTCCCTCTGTCACTGGTATTCTAACAGTACCCCAATAACTTCCTGTATGCAAATATTCATCTTAGAGCAGTGGTTCAACCTTCCTAATGCCGCGACCCTTTAATACAGCTCCTCATGTTGTGGTGACCCCCAACCATAAAATTATTTTCATTGCTACTTCTTAACTATCATTTTGCTACTGTCATGAATCATAATGTAAATATCTGATATGCAGGATATATTTAGGTGACCCCTGTGAAAGGGTTGTTCGGCCCCCAAAGGGGTCACAACCCACAGGTTGAGAACCGCTGTCTTAGAGGCTTTTTCCTGAAGACCTGATTGAAGAATCACACCAATTGCAGAGCAAATTGCATGGGCTTGGTAACATTTAGTAAGGTGAGCAGTTGCTTTCAATGTTATTTGTTTCCCTACCAGCCTGTGTATCAGTTGTTTATTATCTATTTAGTGAAGGGGTACATTTTTTACATAAAAGAATGAATGAATATTGCAGTAACTCTGCCTTCCCCAAATGACACATAATCAAGGAAGCTGCAGAACCAGAGCCAGATTTAACTTGATTCAGAAATTATCGGAAGGAGCAGAGAAGGAAGAAGACACCTGTGTCATCCTCTTAGACACCTGATGTTGAATAATGACAATGTAATGCTGCATTCACACACAGGGTCTTTCCTTTCTCTTATTTATATTTATTTCAATTTCAAGATAACATAAACTGAAAGGACATGGAAACAATGAGTTAATATTTTTATGGCAGTAGAGAGTATTACTCTGTATTCATTACTTTTTCCATTACCTCTGCTCCATTCCCTTCTAATAATATGGTTTAATTAGAAGCATTGAACAGAACGTCCAAAATAATATTGAAAACATTGAAGATATAGTTAAATTGCTTACAGCTACAACTTTCACCAGATTGTATTTAGTCCCCATATACATGGTAAAGCCACTGGGACTTAGAAAAAATAAATGTGGTGAGATTATTTACTAAGATAATTTTCTGTTTTCTATTGCACCCCCTTCCCTCCCCTATCTAAGCAGAGAGGCAGCTTCACAGGTATTTGGATGAAGGCTTCTTGGTGATAATTCTTCTTTCTGTGTTTTGTAAAAAAAGGAACTTACTTATGTTGACCACCTCTGTCTGTTGACCAATTTGGTATAGTCCCTTGCATAGTCAACTTAGAGAAGTTCCACTGTATAAGACCTTGTCTTAACAGCCTAGAGGAGTGATTCTCCTCATGGACTTGAAGTAAGAGGCCATGTTAGGAAAGAACTTGTGGGAAGACCATGTGGAAGTTACGTGTGGGTTGCCTCCCTCTGGGGTATAAGGGTGACTGTCTAACTGGCAGCCAGCAAGAAACTTGGTGCCTCATTCCTACAACTGGAAGGAACTGATTTCTACCAGGAATCACATGAGCTTGAAAGACAATCTCAGGCTCTAGGGAAGAAACACAACCGACTTGACGTATTAATGGCAGATGTAGAGATCTTGAGCAGAAGACCCAGACAAGTTATACTCAGACTCCTGATCCATTGAAATTGTGGAAAAATAAATTCATATTGACTGATAAAAAAATAAAAGGAACTTACTGAAGAGATTTATGCTAGATACATGCTAGGAGAAAAGAAAAGGACAAGTCTGAAGAAATAATGAAAGAAAGGATGATTTTCTTGAGAGCAAAAAAGGGCATGGAGTTTTCCACACCCTTTCGAAGTAGGAAGCTGTGTTCTGCGCTTTGGCCATGCACCCAGTGCTCATCTCAGGGACTTTGTGCTTGTCTTTTTTTTTACCTGAAATGTTCTTCCCTCCAGTACTTAGTTCCCATATACACGGTACAGCCACTTGGACTTAGAAAAAATAAATGTGCACAGTCCTTCCAGTCTACTCCTGGCTGTCCATGAGGTTTTTGCTGCAATGTTTCATTCTCAGGCTTTCCTTGACACCCTATTTTACATTACAGCCCACACCATCCAGCACTGCATATGTACTAATTAATTTTTCTCCATCACATTTATTTCATTTTGACAATTCTTATTTTTTATTGACTTTGTCACTACTCTAGAAATACAAATTTGCTTTTCATTGTATCCACAGTACTTGGTAGTATGCTTAATAGCATGTGCTTAATAAATAGTTGGTGAATGAATGGATATAAGCCCTGCATTGCTGTACATCCCTGATACTGGGAGCAGCCCTGGACATGTGTGGGGTGGAATCATACCCAGGACATGGGGACAAGGTAGTGGTGGTTGAAGTGAGATGATTGGTATTTGTGCCCACCACATAAGGGTTTACTCGAAGAAACTTCTGCTGAAAGGTGAGGCAGAAAAGGCTGGCATACTAAATTGTGCTGAAAGATTTCATGGTGATTAACAGAGCTAATCAGAATTTAAAAGGGCGATGACAACCATATAAAGGAAATAAAATTTTATCGTTTACCATCTCAAAGAGAGGTACTTTCATCTTCACTTCACTTAAACTGTGTTTTATTGAGATTATTTAATCTCCTAAAACCAGCATAAAATTACTAATTCTGTGTTTGAGACAGAAGTTTCTGTAATTTATTTTTCTTCCCATTCTTCAACCTCATCGCAGTAAAAGAGAAAAAAGATACTTGTGAATTTGAAACTTGCCAGAGGAAAAAAAAGTAATAGAAGAGATCTTTTCCATTATGACTAAATCACACAGAACTAATTCCATCCTATCCACAAAACAAACCAAAATATGAAAAACATCTGACAGTGCGTTGTAAACTCTTTCATACACTCTTTCAGGTGTATGAATGCACCTGAAAATCTGATGATTGATATAAATGAAATCTTTATCCCTTCAAACTTCACATCCCCTACACAGTTCTATCCATAATTCCAAGAGTAAGAACTCCCAAAACCTCTCTATGTTCTAGTTGATAGTCTTTGTAGCATGTGGAATAAATTGCTAAACACTGCCTTGTCACTGGCAAAGTAAAAATGTGTGGTAAAATCAGGTAGGTGATTTTATTCAGGCTGTTATGTCAGGGAGAACATTAATGATAAATGGCTCAAAGAAAAGGAAGGGGAGGAGGAGGTTTATATAATGACAAGGACTCCTGCTTGACCAAACTTCACTTATGCTCCTTGGAGCTCTCTTTTTGATTAGCTTTCGACCCCAGTCTTCCAGGCCTGTCCTAACAAGTCCACTTAAACAAGAATCCCCCTGAGTCAGTTCAGCAAGAGCACCTCTACCCTTGATATCTGATCAAGGTCCTCATCTTTAACTACCTTTGATGTATTTGTCCCTGAACCACTATCAAGAAAGAGTCATTTTAGTGCAGCTGCGCAAGAACCCCCCTCTTAGAAATTTTTTATTCATTGATCCCCTCACGCCACTCTTTGGCTATAAATCCCCATGTTCTCTCGTATTTGGAGTTGAGCTTCATCTCTATTGTGATAGAATTGACCCCTATTGAAATTGTCTTAATTAAGTAAAGTCTCCCTTACTTAACACGTTATAATAATTTTTCTTTAATAAGCAGGCAAACAAGGGGGTGAAAATAGCAGACACTGAGTCCTATATGAGTGGTATGGAGAAGGGTTCTTTGGAGCTGGACACAAAATGATGAGGGATTTGGAGAATAAAATAGTGCAGAGGTGATTTCTCAGTTTTCAGAGAGGACTAAACTCAGGTAAAATTCACTGTTAATTCATAATCATTAAATTTTTGCCATGAGAATTCAACTTTCAATAATAGCAATTGTCAGAGATTTAAAAGTTAATCTGTGAAGAAATTCATGTGAAGGTTAAAAATATCTCATATGTAGTATACTATTTTCTTCATAAAATTAGAGGGCAGTGATTAAAGAGAATGCATTAATAAGAAACTTGTCATGAACTGAGGTGTTACTTTTAGCTTTAGTGCAAAACAGATTATTCAGTTGGAGATAGACTTCTTAACTCATTATTGTCTAGAGCGATGTTTTTCAACCTTTTTTAATCTCATGGCACACTTGCCCCTATAGTTAAACTTCTGTGAAACACTTAAGTTATGTTGATAAAAAAATAAAATAAAAACAAGAATATACTTACTGTGCTTTGAAATTTTTTTCAAAATAATTCAATTAATGAGCTTTAAAAATTTTTGTAGCATACCTAAGATCTTCTCACAGTTCACAATCATTGGTCTAGAATTTTTCATCTTCCACCTTTCCCTGTAAGAATTGGCTTCCTAAGATGATAGTACAAGCATATAGTATGTATATTTTACAGAAGGAAACCATAAGCTTGGAAAGCCAGAAGTCTATTACCCCCCACCATGGCCATTTTCTCATAAAGACCTCTAATTTCCAAAGCCTACATGTTTGTCCTTGAATGTGCCAAAAGCCACATCCTTACTTTTTCTTAATTCTCTTGATTGTCCTTTCTTTATACAATATCAGTATGATTTATCATTGCAGTCTTACTCTAAAAGAATTTTTAAAAATTAAAAGAAAGAAAATTATATTAATGTAAGACTTCAAAATATTAGTTCATTCTTCTAGTCACATAATATTTACATACATGTTTTATTTTGCTATGTCTCTTAACCAACTACTTTTCCCATTCCATTCTGGAAAGGAAATACAGATCTCTTTCTTCCTTATCTCCGACTGCCTAACTAGTGAAACAAACTCCCATAATAAATGAAAAGTACTAGCATAGACACTGTTGGAAGTCATAGAGTAAATAAGACAGTTTTAGTTCTCATGACTCAAATCTAAGTGGAGTGGGAAAGAGTGAAGACAATTAAAAAAAAAGCTTTTTTACAAGTCAGAGAGACTTATGGTGTGGCTACTCATGAAAAAAAAAAAACAGATAATATTAAAGAATAAGGCATTATTTGGTGATGGCCAAAATAAAGAAATGTCTCAGGGCTATTGCTCCTCCTTCCTGGACTATGAAGGATGTGGGATATTACATTGCCTGAGGTGACCCCGGATGACAAGATGTCATTTAATTTTTTTCTTGAGTATTTATGCCTCTAAGAATTTAGAAGCAACAATTCTAATAAGAAACATAAGAAAGAAGTGAATTTTTTAATTAAAGAGAGGTATGCTTCCAAATAAATGATGAAATTATAGACTTGAGGAATGTAGAGGCTGTACCAATTATTTGTTACTTCATAACAAATTATTTTAATATTTAGTGGCTTTAAAAATTAACAGTTTTATTTGCTCACAACCTGTGACTCAGCGACTAGGATGGTCTGAGCGGAGCAGTTTTCTGATAGAGTGGCTTGGGGTCACTGCTATGGCTGGAGTCATTTAGTGCCTGGGCTGTGCCTGGGTCCTCTAGGATGACCTCCCCCCATAGCTTATGGTAGACCCAAGCTGTCTGCCGGTCTATTCTTTTCTAGCCCTATATCCCTGGCTTCTTCACATGGTGGCAGCATTTTAAGAATTCAAGGACTTGGTTCATAGATCGTTTGACACATTTTCATCACATTAGTTAACATAGCTTTTGTAGCATTTTCTTAGTTGTTTTGCTAAGACCTTTACATTCCACATTTACTAGGATTCACATATACCCTTGTAAGATGCACCGCAGGTGTAATCCCATTAATCCCCTTCCTTCCCCCTCCCTCCCCCCTCCCCTCCCTCCCCCCTCCCTCCCCTCCCTTTACTAATGTACACAGCTATGGTTTAATAAAAATAAAAATAAAAATAAAAATTAAACATAAAAAAAATAAAATATAGAACAATTCCACCAAAAAAAAAAAAAAAGAATTCAAGGACTAATGTACAGATGCTTTTTAACCCTGTAATTGTTTTATATTTTGAGACAGGGCCTTACACTGTCACCAGGCTAGAGTGCAATGGTGTATGTCTCAAAATTAAAAATAAAATATGAAATAATCAAATAAAATAAAATGAAAAGAAGTGAAAAAAAAAACAGTGTATGGTGCCCCATGATCTCATTAATGTACACAGCTATGATTTAATAATAAAATAAAATTTAAAAAAAGAAAATAAAAAAATTATTCTCTATTTACTAATGTCTTATTGTCCAAATCAAGTCATATGGCCAAAGCCAGCATCGGTGTGAGAAGGGATTCTGCAAGGATGTGGGCACAGGCAAGCAGGACTCGCTGGGACCATGGATGTGACAGCACAGCATGGAAGGACAGGCAGTTGATCCTCATTATTTGCAGATTCTGTATTTCCTAATTTGACTACTTGCCTCCAAAGCAAAACACACAGTGCTTTTGTAGTAAGTCACAAACATGTGCAGACTGGAGAGAAATTTGAATCTCCTGACACACTTTCCTGTCTGAGATTGAACAAGATGATTCTCTGCTTATTTGTTTCAGTACATATTGTGAATGAGTATCCTTTTTGTAGTACCATATATTTAGTGTCATGCTTTTTACATTTTTATATTTTCATTGGCAATTTTTCTGTTTAAAATGGCTCTGAGCATAGGGTTGAAGTGCTGTGTCCCTCAGCACCAGAGGCTGTGATGTGCCTTACAGAGAAAGGAGATGTGATAGATAAGCATCATTCAGGACAAGTTATGGTGCTGTTGGCTATGAGTTCAGTGTTACTGAATCAACAACCAATATTAAGTAAGGTGTCTTTAAGCAGAATCATACCTAAAAGAATATTAATATAAATCAGTTGATGAAAATGTTATGACCCAGTGAGGCTCAGGGGAACCTAATGCTCCATTTCTTTCTAGGAGCACTGGTTCAGAATTTGCTAATTCAGTGTGTGTGACACCTTTATTGAACAACACTACCATAAATAATGAGACTTGATCATATATCACTTTCCACCTGGTGAAGTTAAAGAAAATTATAAGCCACTCCTGATAAACTCAGCAATAAAGGAGAAGATTGAGTGGCAAGTCCCAGGTAAACTGAATTCATTTCATAACAATTCAATTTGATGAATATTTATTAGGTATTTACATAATTGGGCAAAGCAATGTCTGTTGTAGGTTTGGGGAATGAGGGTAAAATTTGAATACTTGGTTGTATTTTCAAGAGGATTGGAATCTAGTAAAGGAAACTGGGCAGCAGGAACTAAATATGGTTTGGGCTGGAGGAGAGATGGTCACAAAGTATTAAGGACGCCCAGTGACAAGATATATAGTTGGCTGGTGAAATTAATGTATTCCTCATGGAAATGATGACATTGAAATGTAGTTAAATTTTGATTGATAACTATGAGGGGAAATGAGATTTCTTTTATAAAAATCATTAGCAAAAGTTATGCTGGCGAGGGGAGGAGAAGAAGTTTGGGACACTTGGGAGGCGAGTGTATTATGAAGGCCTAGTGTGGTGGTTACATCAAGGGTACTAACAACTACCATTTCCTAAGCCATGATACATGGACAACTGATGATTTCTGAACAGAGATGTGATCTAATTAGAGCTATGCTTTGATCAAAAGTTCTCTGTGGCAGTAGTTGCATTAGATTTAAAATTGGAGAGTAGCCACAAAAGGGTCTGGGAGAAAAATCAATACATTATCACAAGAACAACATCATAGATAAAAGGGACATTGGATCCAAAAAAAGGGTAACGATTCCACAGATATTGAAGAGCTCTGATCGCAGAACTGTGGAGTGCAAGATAAGAGAGCAACAAAGATAAACATGAGGTTCTGAGCTCTCTGAATAGATGGTGCCAACACCTCAAACTGGGAAGAGAGAAGGTTTTAGGAGGGGATTCAGGATCTGGTGTTAAAGACAATCATTTTTATTACTGGTAGAACCTATAGGAGAGTACTGATTAGAAAATGAAAAATACAGGAAAAGCTAGGCTGGGGGTATATATTTGGAGAGTATCTGTATAGAAGCAATTAGGAGGATGTGATCAGAGATGACATTGCTAAACTGGAGCAATTGCAGAAGACAAAGAATATGTGTACGAAGAATGCTTTCATGAAATAGGGAGAAGAAAGCTGGAAAATGTGGGATGGAGAAACCAAAGAAGAAGAGAGTCTAGAAGTGTTCAGAAAGTGACACTTTATAATAATATTCTAAGGAAAGGTTGTTTGAATGATTACAAGGTCCTTCACAGCCTGAAAAGGAGCTGGTTTATACCTAACAAAAGAGGCCAAGGACCTCTACAAAGAGAATTATGAAACCGTAAGGAAAGAAATAGCAGAAGACATTAACAAATGGAAGAACATACCATGCTCATGGCTGGGAAGAATCAACATTGTTAAAATGTCTATAATTCCCAAAGCAATCTACAGATTCAATGCAATCCCCATTAAAATACCAACATCATACTTTGAAGAACTGGAAAAAATAGCTGTTTGTTTTCTATGGAACCAGAAAAAAAACAACGTATAGCCAAGGCAATTTTTATTAATAAAAACAAAGCCAGAGGCATCATGTTACCAGACTTTAGGTTATATTACAAGACCACAGTGATCAAAACAGCATGGTATAGGCACAGAAATAGAGATATAGACATTTGGAACTGAATAGTAAACCAAAAGATTAAAAACCAGTCTCTTGCAGCCATCTCATCTTTGATAAACCAAACAAAACATACAGTGGGAAAAAGAATCTCTACTCAATAAATGCTGCTGGAAGAACTGTATAGCCATATGTAAAAGACTGAACCTGGACCCACATCATCACCACTTACAAAAAGTGACTCAAGATGGATAAAATATTTAAATCTAAGACACATAACATTAGAAATCTTAGAAGAAAGTGTGGGAAAAAGTCTTGAAGATGTTGGTCAGGGGAAAGATTTTATGAAGAAGACTCCACTGGAAATTGTAATAACAACAAAAATAAACAAATGGGACTTAATTAAACTGAAAAGCTTTTGCACAGCTAAGAACATGATAATTAAAACAAATAGATAAACTTCAGAATGGGAAAAGATATTTGCATGTTATGAATCTGACACAGACTTAATAACTAGGACCTATAGAGGACTCAAATTAATCAATGAAAGAAATGCTCATTGTCCCTAATCATCAAAGAAATGCAAATCAAAACCGCCCTGAGATATCATCTAACCCCAGTGAGAATAACACACATCACAAAGTCCCAAAGGTGCAGATGCTGGCGCTGATGTGGAGAGAGGGGAACACTTTTACGCTGCTAGTGGGATTGCAAACTAATACAGCCTCTTTGGAAAGAAATATGGAGAATTCTCAAAGAATGAAAAATTAACATTCCATTTGATCCCAAAATCCCATTAATAGGCATCTACACAGGAAGGAAAAAAAATCATTTTATCAAAAGACATTTGCACTATATCATTTATTGCAGCTCAATTTACAGCCACCAAGATGTGGAAACAACCCATCAACCATCAACCCAGGAATGGAATAATAAACTGTGGTATATCACAGAATACTATTCAGCCATAGAAAGATGGTGACTTTACAGCTTTTGTATTAATCTGGATGGAGTTGAAACACTTTCTTCTTAGTAAAGTATCACGAGAATGGAAAAGCAAATGTCCAATGTATCCAATAGTAATATAAAGCCAGCAGATGATCTAATATACACCCACCTAAGAGAAAAACTCAATTTAATTCATATTGGGGGGAGGGGGAAAAGGGGAGAGGATTGCTGCGCTCCTACTTAATGGGCACAATGTAAGGGTATATGGCACATCCCTTGGGTGTGGGACACAACTACGAGAGGGATTCTGCCTAATTCAAATATTGTGAATTCAGTTGTTTTTACCTTCACATTAACCTGAAATAAAAAGAAATAAAAGGAACTGGTTTAAGAATGTTGAAATGAGAAGTCAGATTGCATGGCGGCTTGAGGAATATTTAATACCTAAAGAAAAAAAATGAGATGGTTGCTCAAGAGGGTAAATTGTTGAGGTTTCTTCAGGATAGGAGTTCTTTAGAGGCATGGTTTGCAGACTTATTTTGTGGTTTGAAGATAGTGGAGGGGAATAGCATCATGGGTTTAGTGTTAGTTGGAGACTGGAAAGCTGGCATGGTAGAAATTTAAGAACATAAAAAATTCTAAGCTGAAATGGTTGGTCGTGAGATAGTTTGGGTAGGAAGACAAGTAATTCTTAGACAAATAGAGTATTCTGGAAGGACTGGAAAAGAGCCAGTCCCCTGGGGATGAAAAGTGGATTTAGTGGGACTAAGGAGTAAAGAAATAAAAATGAGAGCCCATGGGTTATATCAGAGAAGAGATTCTTTTCATAGCTTTTGAATTTGGAAATAGAGTAATTCCAGGTATGTTGGTATGTGTTTGGAATAAAATAGAAATGACAGAAATTAGATTGAAGAGTTTGAAGAACAGGGTTTCAGGAAGTTTACAACATTAATGTTAAAGTACTAAAGGACAATTATCAAAGAATAATGACAGAGAAGTTAATTGAGAGGGAGACCACTAGTCAAATATGAACAACGCTGAGTCCAAATGATTCTACGATGGCCTGGTTGTAATGAATGAGTTTAGGGGTGGTTTCTTAAGTAGTTTATAGGGCAGTTAATAGAAACAGGTTAGAGGAAATAAAAATAATAACACAATATTTTCTCTTAGTGCTTTGTATTCATAATACATCTGTGGACTAACTAGCTCCAGCGAGGTCCTTCTCTACCCGCCCTCTGCGGGTGTCAGAGCTCAGATTTGATGCAGTGTAGCTGTGGACTACTTGTATGTATTACTGTTTCATATTAGCTTAGCTTCTTATGGAATTATGTTCAGTAAATTGAATTTTAATCTGTCATTGGATTTTAACACAAGTGCTGCAATTACACAATATGTCATATAATGTTTTAATGTTTATTTTTATCAACATTTACATATTTTATTTCATTTGATTCTCATAAAAATCCCATAAACACTACTCTTCTTTTCAAAATGAGGAAGTGAGGAACAGAGAGGGAGATTATTAAGTTTTCCAATCCATACGTCTCCTTAATCACAACACCACATTTTGAAATTATGTCTATTTGATCACAGATCCCTTTTTTTATATTAACCCTTAGAAATGAAGGGAGTTTACAGTTATGAAGGATTGTTTATAACCAAATATTTCAGGTCTATTTTTTTAGGTTGTGATTCTTTTTTAAAAAATTTTGGATTAATATAAGTGTATTGATCACATAACATACAATTGAGTTACACTGTTTGTATTTGCTGGGTGATGTCCGTGCCTACATGAGTCCTGGGTGCAGGTCTATCTTTTCTACCTCTGACCCCCTCCAGATGTAGAAGCCACAGATTATTCCAGGAATACTTTGCTCTAGCTCTGTGAAAGTTTGGTATCTGCATTAGATAGTAGACCACTCTTTTAGTGTTTATCAGACATGAACTTTGGAGTGAAACATACACATAATATTAAGTTGTGGAATGAGGAGAAAAGAGAAATTCAACAAACAAATAGGAAATAGCCATTTCTTCCTGACATAGCAAGGGAAACAGACATGAAAACAAGTGAGCCATTTGAATAGACATTTCTCAAGAAGACGTACAAATGGTCGACAGGTGCAGGAACTAATGCTCAGGGTAACTTTCATCAGAGAAATGCAACTCAAAACCACAATGCGATATCATCTCACCCTAGTTATAGAAGCGATTACCAAATAGATAAAAAATAACAAATTCTGGTAAGGATGCAGTGAAAAGAGAACTAAACTGCTAGTGTTTAAGAGCCATGATGGAAAAATCTATGAAGGCCTAAAAATAACCTAAAAATAGAACTACCATAGGATCTAGCAATCCCATTTCAGAGTATCCAAGGCACACCTGACTCCTGTTCATTGCAGCACTATTCATGATTACCAAGATGTATAATCAGCCTAAGTGTCCATGAGTGGATGACAGGATGAAGAAAATGTGGTACATATATACAATGAAATATTATTCAGCCCTTAAAAAGAATGAAATTCTGGGTGGCGCCTGTGGCTCAGTCAGTAAGGCACTGGCTCCATATACCGAGGGTGGTGGGTTCAAACCCGGCCCCAGCTGAACTGCAACCAAAAATAGCCGGGCATTGTGGTGGGCACCTGTAGTCCCAGCTACTTGGGAGGGTGAGGCAAGAGAATTGCTTAAGCCCAGGAGTTGGAGGTTGCTGTGAGCTCTATGATGCCATGGCACTCTACTAAGGCCATAAAGTGAAACTCTGTCTCTACAAAAAAAAAAAAAAAGAATGAAATTCTGTCATTTGTAGCAACATGGGTACAACTAGAGCTCATTATGGAAAATGAAATAAGCACCAAAAGACAAAACAATATCACATGTTTTCATTCGTCTGCGGGAGCTAAAAACGTTGATCTCATTATCTCAGGGAAGCAGAGTAGAATGACGGTCATTGGAGGCTGGAAGGGTGAAGGAGGAGGAAGAGAAGTTGGTTATTGAGTACAAACATATAATTAGAGAGAAGGAATTAGTTCTAGTGTTTGATAGCCCAGGGGGATGACTATAGTTAACAGTGATCATTGTGTATTTCAAAATAGTTAGAAGCGGAGATTTGAAATGTCTGCGGTACAAAGAAATAATAAATGTTTGAGGTGACAGATACGTTAATTACCCTGATTGGCTCATTACACAGTGCACATATGTATCAAAGTATCACCTGCACCCTGTAAATACATATGGTAATAGATCAATAAAAAGGAGAAAGGAAAACATTTTTTTAAATTTGACAAAATCTAAAAGAAAAGAAAAGAAAACAAGTAAGCCAGTGAAGAAAATGAGGAAATGAACAGAGCATGAGAGAATTTCCTACGATTTGATGACAGAAATAATGTTTGAGCTTGAGGGAATTTGTGGTGCTCATGAGTTGCTCTAAATTGTGTTTCTGGGTGTGTATTACACAGAAGCATGAGCTGGTAAAATATGTCCATGGAGGGTGGCGCCTGTGGCTCAAGGAGTAGGGCGCTGGTCCCATATGCCAGAGGTGGTGGGTTCAAACCCAGCCCCGGCCAAAAAAAAAAAAAAAAAAAATATGTCCATGGAAAGCACCTCTTTCTTTCCTACTGGGAGTGGATAATCTCCCAGGTGATATCATGAATTAAAAATTCAGGCATCGGTGGCACCCATAGCTCAGTGGGTAGGGCACCGGCCACATATACCAAGGCTGATGGGTTCAAATCTGTCCCAGGCCAGCTAAACAACAATGACAACTACAACAAAAAATAGTCGGGTGTTGTGGCGGGCGTCTGTAGTCCCAGCTACTTGGGAGGCTGAGGCAAGAGAATTGCTTAAGCCCAAGAGTTGGAAGTTGCTGTGAGCTGTGATGTCACAGCACTTTACTGAGGATGACATAATGAGACTTTGTCTCAAAAAAAAGAAAAATTCAGTGGGGAGAACAAGATGGTGGCCGAGTAACAGCTTCCTTGCATCTGGGCACCATGGGTCTGGGGAGATAGGACTCCAGGTATCTCTGGATGGTGGGATCTGCCTATCATCACCACTGTGAGGATACAGGGAGTAAGTGAGAGACTTCTGGACCCCAAGAGGAGGACTAAAACAGTGGAAAAATGGGAAGTGGTCACGTGTGTTCAATTGGTTTAAACCCGCCCGCAACTGTAAGTTCAGTAGCAGCGAGACTGCAAACCAGAAAGGCCTTACCTGTGAACTGTTTTGGTGTCTTTGGACTTGGCATTCAGTTGAACTGCCTTGGGGAGAGCCTGAGCAAGAGTGCAGAGAACTTTGGCCGTTGTCTAGGGCCCCAGTCTGAGCTGCTGAGCCAGACGGAGCTAATAGTGTTTGGCTGTGGGTCACAGGGAGCCATTGTGAGCAATCTGCCGCGGCAAGCTCCGCCCTCAGAATCACAGAGCTAGAACCGGGTGGGAGCTGGTAACCCAGTGACTGAGTAGCCTAAGGGTGGGGTCTGAGCTGCCTTGCAGCCCTAACCCTCAGGGGCAGAGTGAGACCGGTTTTGGCACACTGGGTAAGTGGATAGCCACTTCAGTAGTGATTCCAGTGACAAGCACTTTCCTGGGAAAGCTCCTGCTCAGCAAGTTTACAAGTTCAAAGTGCCTTTTAAGTGGGCTGAAGAGAGATTTAGGGTATCTACCTGCTGGGGTTTGAGAAATCAACAGCTTCCAGTCATATTAGAACTGTGATTAACATCTCATACCCCAGAAGACCACGTGTTACCCAGACAATATTCAACAACATATACATACTGCTTTGTTTTTGGTTGTGCTTTTTTTTATTTTTTATTTTTTGGTTTGGTTGTTTTTTTGTTTATTTTGATGTTGTTGATATTGTTTTGTTTTTTAATTTCAACCTTTTCCATACAGATCCTTTTTCTTTCTCAATTTTTCTAGTTTAATTATAATTTCCCATTCCTGCCTATTTCAATAACTAGAACTTCATTTTTTCTAGTGTTCTACCTCTATTATTTGGTTTTTCACCCAATTTTATCCCGTAAAATTTTCTTTTTGCTTGTTCTGGTTTGATTTATAGCATTTTTGGCTTTCCTCTCTACTTGGTGGAGGTGGGGTACTGTGTCTGATCAGGTTAGCAAAGAGCTGCTGACCTCAAGGGAAGCACCCAACTGGGCACCCCCAGAAGGTGGGTTTTTCTTAAGGTTGTGTCAAAGTACCCTACTGTACACCTATATTGCTCTGTCTCCCTCTTTCTGTGCCTCTCTTCTTTTTGTCAATATTCCTTCTGCCCACCCCCTCTTCTTTCTCTATTTTTTTTTTTCTTATGACTCGGTCCTCCTTTCTTTCATCCCTTTCTTGCTCTTCAACCTTCTCACCCTTCTGGTCCTGCATCAAAATAACTCATCGAACCCTTAGTCCACAGGCACGAGAATTTAAAGAGCAAGAGGAAGTGAAAGGAAAATTAGGGCCTGGAAACAGATAAAAGAAATCACTCATGAGGAAGAATCACTAGAAAACTCCAGGCAACATGAAGAACCAGTCCACAACAACCCCACCAAGGGACCATGAGGTAGCTACTGCAGAGGATTCCACCTATAAAGAAATGTTAGGAATGACAGAAGGGAATTTAGAATACACATGTTGAAAACAATGAAAGAAATGATGGAAATAATGAAGGAAACTGCTAATAAAGTGGAAAATAACCAAAAGGAAATCCAAAAACAGAATCAAATAAGAGATGAATGATATGAAGAATATCAAAAGGATATAGCAGAGCTGAAGGAACTGAAACAATCAATTAGGGAACTTAAAGATGAAATGGAAAGTATCAGCAACAGGTTAGACCATGCAGAAGAAAGAATTTCAGAGTTAGAAGACGAAGTTTTTGAGATAACTCAGATAGTGAAAGAGGCAGAAAAGAAGAGAGAGAAAGCAGAACGTTCACTGTCAGAATTATGGGACCTTATAAAGCATTCCAACATACAAGTTATAGGA
Source organism: Nycticebus coucang (assembly GCF_027406575.1). Lineage (NCBI taxonomy): Eukaryota > Metazoa > Chordata > Mammalia > Primates > Lorisidae > Nycticebus > Nycticebus coucang. The sequence goes on from NC_069802.1 coordinate 6,476,046, forward strand.
ATCCCAGAAGGGGAAGAAGAATGCCCCAGAGGAATGGAAGCCATACTAGAGAATATTATAAAAGAAAATTTCCCAAATATCAACAAAGATTCTGACACACTGCTTTCAGAGGGATATCGGACCCCAGGTCGCCTCAACTCTAACCGAGCTTCTCCAAGACACATTGTGATGAACCTGCCCAAAGTCAAGACAAAAGAAAAGATTCTGCAAGCTGCCAGGAGTAAGCGCCAGTTGACCTACAGGGGCAAATCCATCAGAGTGACCACAGACTTCTCTAATGAAACTTTCCAAGCAAGAAGACAATGGTAATCTACCTTTAATCTACTTAAACAGAACAATTTCCAGCCCAGAATTCTGTACCCTTCTAAGCTAAGCTTAAAAATTGATGGAGAAATCAAATAATTTACGGATATACAAACATTGAGGAAATTTGCCACAACAAGACCAGCTCTACAGGAAATATTTCAACCTGTTCTGCACACTGACCACCACAATGGATCAGCAGCAAAGTAAGAACTCAGAAATGAAAGGACAGAACCTAACCTCCACACTGATGCAAAAGATAAAACTAAGCAATGGACTCTCTCAAAATAAGACGAATAGAATACTACCACACTTATCAATTATCTCAATAAATGTTAATGGCTTGAATTCCCCACTGAAGAGACATGGATTGGCTGACTGGATTAAAAAACACAAGCCATCCATTTGCTGTCTGCAAGAAACACACCTGGCTTCAAAAGACAAATTAAAACTCCAAGTCAAGGGTTGGAAGACAATTTTTCAGGCAAATGGAATTCAGAAGAAAAGAGGAGTTGCAATCTTATTTTCAGATACATGTGGATTTAAAGCAACTAAAGTCAAAAAAGACAAAGATGGTCACTTTATATTGGTCAAGGGAAAAATACAACAAGAAGATGTTTCAATTCTAAATATTTATGTACCCACTTTAAATGCTCCCAGATTCTTGAAACAGACCTTACTCAGTCTGAGCAATAGGATATCTGATAATACCATAAAAACAGGGGACTTTAACACTCCTCTTACAGAGCTGGACAGATCCTCTAAACAGAAATTAAACAAAGACATAAGAGATTTAAATGAGACCCTAGAACAACTGTGCTTGATGGACGCATATAGAACACTTCACCCCAAAGATAAAGAATATACATTCTTCTCATCACCCCATGGAACATTCTCCAAAATTGATCATATCCTGGGACACAAAACAAATATCAACAGAATCAAAAGAATTGAAATTTTACCTTGTATCTTCTCAGACCATAAGGCACTAAAGGTGGAACTCAACTCTAACAAAAACGTTCGACCCCACCCAAAGGCATGGAAATTAAACAATCTTCTGTTGAATAACAGATGGGTGCAGGAAGAAATAAAACAGGAAATCATTAACTTCCTTGAGCATAACAACAATGAAGACACATGCTACCAAAACCTGTGGGATACTGCAAAAGCAGTTTTGAGAGGAAAATTCATCGCTTCAGATGCCTACATTCAAAAAACAGAAAGAGAGCACATCAACAATCTCGCAAGCCATCTTATGGAATTGGAAAAAGAAGAACAATCTAAGCCTAAACTCAGTAGAAGAAAAGAAATATCCAAAATCAAATCAGAGATCAATGAAATTGAAAACAAAAGAATCATTCAGAAAATTAATGAAACAAGGAGTTGGTTTTTTGAAAAAATAAATAAAATAGATAAACCATTGGCCAGACTAACGAGGAATAGAAAAGTAAAATCTCTAGTGACCTCAATCAGAAATGATAAAGGGGAAATAACAACTGATCCCACAGAGATACAAGAGATCATCTCTGAATACTACCAGAAACTCTATGCCCAGAAATTTGACAATTGAAGGAAATGGATAAATGTTTGGAATCACACCTTCTCCCTAGACTCAGCCAGGAAGAAATAGAGCTCCTGAACACACCAATTTCAAGCACTGAGATCAAAGAAACAATAAAAAAATCTTTCAACCAAAAAATGCCCTGGTCCAGATGGCTTCACACCAGAATTTTATCAAACCTTCAAGGAAGAGCTTATTCCTGTACTGCAGAAATTATTCCAAAAAATTGAGGAAGAAGGAATCTTCCCCAACACATTCTATGAAGCAAACATCACCCTGATACCAAAACCAGGAAAAGACCCAAACAAAAAGGAGAATTTCAGACCAATCTCACTCATGAATATAGATGCAAAAATTCTCAACAAAATCCTAGCCAATAGATTACAGCTTATCATCAAAAAAGTCATTCATCATGATCAAGTAGGCTTCATCCCAGGGATGCAAGGCTGGTTTAACATACGCAAGTCCATAAACGTTATCCACCATATTAACAGAAGCGAAAATAAAGATCACATGATCCTCTCAATAGATGCAGAGAAAGCATTTGATAAAATCCAGCATCCTTTTCTAATTAGAACACTGAAGAGTATAGGCATAGGTGGCACATTTCTAAAACTGATTGAAGCTATCTATGACAAACCCACAGCCAATATTTTACTGAACGGTGTAAAACTGAAAGCTTTTCCTCTTAGAACTAGAACCAGACAAGGTTGTCCTCTGTCACCTTTACTATTCAACATAGTGCTGGAAGTTCTAGCCAATATAATTAGGCAAGACAAGGAAATAAAGGGAATCCAAATGGGAGCAGAGGAGGTCAAACTCTCCCTCTTTGCTGACGACATGATCTTATACTTAGAGAACCCCAAAGACTCAAGCACAAGGCTCCTAGAAGTCATAAAAAATACAGTAATGTTTCAGGATATAAAATCAATGTCCACAAGTAAGTAGCCTTTGTATACACCAATAACAGTCAAGATGAAAAGCTAATTAAGGACACAACTCCCTTCACCATAGTTTCAAAGAAAATGAAATACCTAGGAATATACCTAACGAAGGAGGTGAAGGACCTCTATAAAGAAAACTATGAAATCCTCAGAAAGGAAATAGTACAGGATATTAACAAATGGAAGAACATACCATGCTCATGGATGGGAAGAATCAACATTGTTAAAATGTCTATACTTCCCAAAGCAATCTACCTATTCAATGCCATTCCTATCAAAATACCAACATCGTACTTTCAAGATTTGGAAAAAATGATTCTGCGTTTTGTATGGAACCGGAAAAAACCCCGTATAGCTCAGGCAGTTCTCAGTAACAAAAATAAAGCTGGGGGCATCAGCATATCAGATTTTAGTCTGTACTACAAAGCGATAGTGGTCAAGACAGCATGGTACTGGCACAAAAACAGAGACATAGATACTTGGAATTGAATTGAAAACCAAGAAATGAAACTAACATCTTACAACCACCTGATCTTCTATAAACCAAACAAGAACATACCTTGGGGGAAAGACTCCCTATTCAATAAATGGTGTTGGGAGAACTGGATGTCTACATGTAAGAGACTGAAACTGGACCCACACCTTTCCCTACTCACAAAAATTGATTCAATATGGATAAAGGACTTAAATTTAAGGCATGAAACAATAAAAATTCTCAAAGAAAGCATAGGAAAAACACTGGAAGATATTGGCCTGGGGAAAGACTTCATGAAGAAGACTGCCATGGCAACAACAACAAAAATAAACAAATGGGACTTCATTAAACTGAAAAGCTTCTGTACAGCTAAAGAGACAATAACCAAAGCAAAGAGACAACCTACACAATGGGAAAGGATATTTGCATATTTTCAATCAGACAAAAGCTTGATAACTAGGATCTATAGAGAACTCAAATTAATCCACATGAGAAAAGCCAATAATCCCATATATCAATGGGCAAGAGACATGAATAGAACCTTCTCGAAAGATGACAGACGAATGGCTAACAAACACATGAAAAAATGTTCATCACCTCTATATATTAGAGAAATGCAAATCAAAACAACCCTGAGATTTCATCTAACCCCAGTAAGAATGGCCCACATCACAAAATCTGAAAACTGCATATGCTGGCATGGATGTGGAGAGAAGGGAACACTTTTACACTGCTGGTGGGACTGCAAACTAATACAACCTTTCTGGAAGGAAGTATGGAGAAACCTCAAAGCACTCAAGCTAGACCTCCCATTTGATCCCGCAATCCCATTACTGGGCATCTACCCAGAAGGAAAGAAATCCTTTTATCATAAGGACACTTGTACTAGACTGTTTATTGCAGCTCAATTTACAATCGCCAAAATGTGGAAACAGCCTAAATGCCCACCAACCCAGGAATGGATTAACAAGCTGTGGTATACGTATACCATGGAACACTATTCAGCTATTAAAAAAAATGGAGAATTTACATCCTTCGTATTAACCTGGATGGAAGTGGAAGACATTATTCTTAGTAAAGCATCACAATAATGGAGAATCTTGAATCCTATGTACTCAATTTTGATATGAGGACAATTAATGACAATTCAGGTTATGGGAGGGGAAAGCAGAAAGAGGGACGGAGGGAGGGGGGTGGGGCCTTGGTGTGTATCACACTTTATGGGGGCAAGACATGATTGCAAGAGGGACTTTACCTAACAATTGCAATCAGTATAACCTGGCTTATTGTACCCTCAATGAATCCCCAAGAATAAAAAAAAAAAAAAGAAAGAAAAACTCAGGCATCAGTAGAGTATAGGGTTCTGCTGTGATTACTATTGATTGCTATGTTGGGAAAATAAAGTAATATTTATTATTATTATTGCATATATTAGATATAAAAATATGGAGAATAATATAAGAACATGTAGTCATTCTCTACATTACATGTGTTAATAATTACACACATAGTTGAAAATTCCTGTGTACTTGCATCACATTGTTTTTTTCATCTGTTTCTGGAATCAATGGTTTCCATTTTCAAAAATGTCTTAGTTCTTTAATTACACTTTTATAAACAATGATTATTGGGCAGTGGTTTAAAATTTATATGAATTGTACCGTATCATACATATTCATTATAAAAGTTCAAAAATATTTATGTATGACAACACATGTAAATATAGCTTGTTTATTTTTTGGTTTTTGGTTTTTTTTTTTGCAGTTTTTGGCCAGGGTTGGGTTTGAACCTGCCACCTCTGGCATATGGGGCTGGTGCCTCACTCCATTGAGCCACAGGCACCACCCTATAGCTTGTTTATTTTATCTGACTACATCATAGGTTACTATTCCATTCTCTTGGAGATAAATACTTAGGTTGTTTCCAATTCCTCTTCACTGTTAAAAGTAAACATTGCTATAATTATTTCTTTGTGATTCTTTTTAAACATATGGGTGAGAGTATAAACTTAGGACTGGAATTTCTGGGTTGAAGAATGTATACATTTAAATTTATTAGCTATGACTTATTGCTTGTCAAAGTGGTTGCAGAAAATGTATTTTTCTTCAGCAGTACATGCAAGCTACTATTTCCAACATATTATTGTCAGACTCATTTTTAATCTTTGTCAGTCCAATGGATATAAAATGGAAAAACTCAATTATCATAGGCCTATTTGCCATTGGATTTTTTTTCTTTCTTTCTTTCTTTTTTTTTTTTTTTTGCAGTTTTTGGCTGGGGCTGGGTTTGAACCTGCCACCTCCTTCATATGGGGCTGGCGCCCTACTCCTTTGAGCCACCAGGCACTGCCAAGCCATTGGATTTTTCTAATTCTTAACGGAAATCTGTGGGTTATTTTTGACTCTTGACCTATTTATTAATTTGATCACAGTTTTTATTACAATGAGTTATTTATGTGAATGAGAATGGCAGGAAATGACATCACATTCCAAGGAGATAACACCAAGGCACTTCTGGAGTTCAAAAAGATCACTGGGGTTAATTCTGGGAGAACTGCTTAAGAAGGTGAATGATATCTATTTTCCCATCACATATAATCACCATGATTTTTTTTCTTAATGGAGGATAAAACAATAGTATATCACTTTGAGATTGGTCTCAGACACAGGTCAAAAGACCCATTTCCTCTTCACTACAGCATCCTCTAAATATCAAGTATGTTAATAGAAAAAATATAGTATCATCAATATTTTGTGATACTATAATCAACTTTGAATGAATTGAAGGGGAAAATGATTTAATCATTCATTCGGAAGAGGCTAGCCTTCAACTATGGAAAAGAGAAAAGTTTCTCATGAAATCTGGTATTTCTTCAGCTATCTTCTCAAAAGGTAATATTTATTCATCATCTGTTTTTCCTATTTATTTCCCATTTTTTAACTTAGTCTGTTCTCTTCATGATTGATATATTCCACTCCCATGTGTCAGTAACAGATAGGAATATTAGGCATTCATTTAAGATAAAAGATTTTATAGAACGTGGTATTAGCCTCTTAAAATAATTTATGCCATTTTGACACTCCTGTATGGATAATCTGAGAGGAGCTACGTCATTCAATGTGAATGAAGAATTTGACCGAGCTGGCTTCTACAGAACCATTCTATAATGTTTGAGCAGGAATCCAATGTGAGTAAATCTTCTAAAGTGGGCTTATTCCATAGACCTAAATTCCAAGAATTGAATTGATGAATTTGTTGAAATCTCAGGGAAATAAAAATTAAAATTAATAATTAGTGTAAAATGATTGATTCTTTTTATTCTTAGCCTGATTTATAATAGTTAGGAAACTCAATATCTTACAGTACATCAAAATGCATTTTTTAGTAATTCAGAATATACAATATTCATCTTTCGATTTTCTTCCTTCTTTACCTTGCATAGTCTTTTGGACTGTTTGCTCCTCAATAGATAAATGAATTTTTAGTGATATTTCATAAATACTTGAAACACAGGATTGGATTATCTGCAGACAAACATTTATAATTAATATGAGTTTAGTAAGATTGTTGGATACAGAATCAACCCATACTAACCAGTAACAATACTGTTGGAATTACTTTTCAATAGCAATATAAACTATAAAGTATCTAGGACTCAATCTTATAAAAAATATGCATTAATGTTTTAAAGAAACAGGGTCAGAGAAATTATGGTACTTATAAGTCAAACATAATAGACCTAGTATTTCGTAACATATGATCAATTTCTTCAGTAAGAAAAAAGAAATTTATACACACACATATCAGAAACCAGTGCATAGATAATTCAGACTTAAACTAATAAAAGCCAAAGGTGATTTTAGTACTATGTTTGGCAACTACAGTGGAATGTAAAAGCAGTTGTTCACAGCTGTAATTATCCTTCAATTCCTTCTTGCTTTTAGAATGAGATCTGGCTGAGAATGGCAGAAACCTGAAATAATAATGTATTATAAAATCATCAATGCTTAGTTCTGTCTTATGTAAACATAAAGGGGAGTTTAACTACCCTGGAATAACAAGAGAGCTTCGCAAGCATCAGGAACCTGTGCTATGAATTTCTTATTGAGCTTCCATCTAGAACATGCTGATGTCTCTCTCCCAGTGTAAGATAGTTACTGGAGCTCCAGCTATTATACTGATATCCTATCTAGAATATATGAGGAAGAGTTAGCTGGCCCCATTCCTTTTTAGGGAACCTTATTGAAGTAACACCATGACTTTTAGTTATAGACCATAGAACAGTACATATTCCATGGCTGTGATGCTTCTCGGCTTATGATGGGGTTGAATTCCAACAAACCTATCATAAAGTCGGGACTTCTCAGACAAACTATTGTAAACCAGGACCATTTGGATTTTGTTGTAAAGGATGCTAAAAACTATACTCTCTACTTAGGGCACTCATATACTTAGATAAAACTTAGGGCTGTATTTCCAAACAAACAAAGATATTTTGAGATTTCTACCAGTCTCTCCCACGACATGCATTAGTCTTCCACTGTCATGGAAAAATTCCGTGGGCTGATGGATTTAGAAACAAAAACAGCATCCTGGGAGGATACTGTTGTTGATGTGGCTGGAATTTAACTTGAGATCAATTTTGGGAGAAGAGTTTTTACATTTAATAATAAAAAGATGAGGTTATTTGATGTAAAATATGATACTTGAACACTTTATAGTCATATCTGGAGTAAGAAAGATTATCAATATTTAATTTTTTAAACATCATGGAAATTTCCATTTCCCATACCCATAATATAGGCTATCTTTCTGAATCCAAGTTTTTTCACACATTCTCTAACAAACACTACAGATATACAAGGTGAGAGGAGAAATTATTCATAACTCAGGTCCACAGTATGACTACGAGAGAGCATCACAGCTGTAACTTGCACGTAAATAGGAAAATACTTCCAGACCAGCAGAGCCAGCTACAGAGCTCACAGAGGAGCTCAGAGTACAGGACAGAGAAGAGAACTCTGGGTTGGGAGGAAGAGGTGAAGAGTGAGTATAAATAATGTTTATTCCAAAAAGTGGAATCCCACCACAAGGATAGGTCTGAGGCTTGAGGGGTCAGAGCAGTCCAGAGAAGAACCTTGACAGCTCACAGGACCAGAGGCTGGAGTCTCCTTTAGATACTCTTTCTGTAGATAGGGAACAAACATGAAGGCTTGGTAATGAAGAGAAAGAAGGAAAAATGCAGTGAAAAATTAAGATGTTTATCAAACTAGAAAAGACTCCCTAAATAAAAGTATATAGCAATGCAGACGCCAATGAACAACATAAAATACTATTGATTTTAGAAATCGTACTTTTTGATATGAGCAGAAAAGAGCTCTTCTAGATCAGAAATGTTAAAGTATACAAATCACTACACACACCTGTTAGGATTAGCACCCCCAAGTACAGGACGTTTCAAAATGAACAGAAGATGGCAATCAAAGCCTGCAAACGAAGGGAACAATGAGAATTGCAGGCTGTCAGCTGACAAATACTCTTCCCTCAAACCTGCCAGGAAGCAGAGGCAGACAGTAAGAAAACTCGTCAGCCTGCCTGAGTTAAATACTACTAAACATTTTCAGACACCAAAACACAGTTAGAATTAGAAATTAAATATTTATAACATAAATTGACAGGGAGAAAGACAAAGAGCTGAAATGAGGGAGACTGTAAGAGACGTGTGTGGGGAGCAGGGAGAGGGAACACAAATGTGAAAATACAGACGTGATGAATTTCCTTGCCCTGAACTTTGAACTTTTCCTGTGGATCTGAAATTTGTCCAAATAAAAATGTGAGGCCCACACAGACACAGTAGCCTTTAATTTCACTCTGCACCACCCCCTGTTCTGGGGCTGGGCCCATAGAGGAGTTAAGTGAACCAATGGTGAGATAATCATACAGACATAAATCAATGAAGCTCACGGATAAAAACATCTTCACTGATTATGCTAAAGGCTGTGCAGGGAAATGTCTCGTCCTAAGAATGTGTATAAGGGGTATGAGAGTGGGCATCAGATTTCTGGGAGGAAGTGGGGGTAGCATTCCAGAAGAATGGTTTGAGATGATGCTGTGAGGCAGAGTTTAAGCAGCAAATAGTGACGGGAAAAGAATTCCAGGCAGTAGGAATAGTATTCATGTGTGTTTTGAATTGGGGGAAAAAGCTGAAGAAGAGTTTATCAGCATATTCAGGTGCTGCTTCCACCTGGACTGGAACCCCAGTCTCCTGCCCCTGGAGACTGACCCAGGGAGGGAGAGTGGAGACCTGTTGGGGCAGTGTTGGGGAGAGAATTTCAATCCTATTTTTTATCCTCTTTATTGTTAGATTGTTAAAGCAATGAGCACATCTGTATTCTATAAGAATAATTAAAAGTTAAATAAAAGTTATAAAAGAAGGGTTTGGGACATGTTCTGTTTGCCTTACAGAACTTCCCTTAACCCTTCTCCCCTCAAGGAGACTGGTGTGCACCGGGGTGATTGGGGAGCTCCATTGCCTTCTGGCTCCTGGTTGGGAGACAGAAGTTTGAGGAGGGGGTGCTTGTTCTTCCAGATTCTTCCTTGGAGGATGTGCATAATTGGCTGCATTGCTCCATAGAAGCCCACATTTTACACCAGGTGCCTTTTCTGTACATCTTTCTCTGGATGCCAAAAGCTTCTCCTTTCCCTGCCTGCTTGAGCTTCAGTAGGATCCAAAATAGCCCCCCCCCACCACCCCCCACCAAATGTCCATGTCATAACCTCTAGGAACCCGTGCTAATCACATATATGGCCAAAGGAACTTTGTCAGTGGGATTAAATGAAGGATCTTGAGATGAAATGATCCTGGATTATTTGGGTGAGTCCTAAAGATGTTTACAGTCACAAGGGTTCCTATAAAGAGACAAGGGAGTTCAGGACCGGAGGAACGCAGGGAGAGAGCGTGTGAAGTGACTGAGGACGTGAACAAGGAACCAGGGCAGTGCTGACAACCTAAACTGCCGCAGCACACTTAAATTAGGTTGATCAAAAAATAATAATGATAAAAATAAAGAAAAAGGAAAAAAACAAAAAAGAATATACCCATGGTGCTTTGAACATCTTTTGAAAATAATTTAATGAATGATCTTTAAAAATAAAATTAATGATCTTTAATTCATGGCCCACAGGTTGAAAATCACTGCTCTAGAAGCTGGAAAAGGCTGGTACACAGATTCACCCTAGAGCCTTCCGAGGGACTTCCACCCTGCCAATAAACTTGACTTTAGCACAATGAAACTAAGGTTACACTTCTGACTTTCAGAACTGTATAATATAATTTGTTACAGCAGCCACAGGACATTGAAACACAAGCCTTGGGTGGTAACTCCTCTCTGCCCAGGCGAGGGCAGCGCCCTCTGTTGGTTGTCTGAAACCAAGTCCACACTCTGTAAGTAGTTCTCGTAATTAAACTATCTTCAATTACTCAATTTGAGGGTGTCGTCTGTTTTCTGTCAGAAACATCTATGAATGTCTGTTTTCTTCATTTTTAAAGTGGGTATTATAATGTATAATACCTAAAACAAGATAGCTCTGAGGGCAAGTGAAGTGAAAACACATTTTTAAGTTGTGAAGATCTGTTAGTAGAAATCATTTTTCTTGCTCCATACTATTGGGCTCCACTTACTTGGATACAACCTTAGAATGAGCAATCAAGCCAGAGTGGATAGATAAAGGGTGTCATAAACTCATTCAGATTGAGGTACAAATTACAAGAAAAGACTATGATTTTATTTGTTTGTTTATTTTTGTGAGACAGGGTGTTATTTTGTGTCCTACATAGAGTGCTGTGAAATCATAGCTCACAGCAACTTCAAACTCCTGGCTCAAGCAATCCTTCTGCCTCAGCCTCCCCTGTCGCTAGGACTATAGGTGCCTTCCACCCTGCCTGGCTATTTTTAGAGACAGGGTCCTGCTCTTGCTTAGGCTGAGCTCAGGCAATCCACCCGCCTCAGCCTCCCAGAGTGCTAGAATTACAGGCATGAGCCTGGCCTAGAATAGATTATGATTAATACTCTCAAGAGAAATATGAAAAGGCAAGTTTATTCTGGTAATGTGGAAAGAAATAGTGCCCAAGCACTCACATGCATCAGCTAGTTGATTTATGCTTTAAAGACGAGAGTCCTTATGTGTGAAAAAACTCAGTACTCTGCCTTTATATAGAACTCTTTGTCACGTGTCTCTGGTCTTTCCCCACGCCATCCCTTTCCATGCCTTTATTTTTGTCTTTGTTCCAATTTCCTACTTGCTACCTCCTCTCAGAAGCCATCCACGATCTACAAGTCAAGACGAGTGTTCTTCTAAGCATTCCTATAACACTCGTGGTTTGCTAATCAAATCTACTTACACTCAGAGCCCTTCAAGCTGTGAGTCATTTTAGGACAAAATTATTTTTATTACCTTTTTGTCCTTAACACCTGACTCAGTGTCTGGTTCTTAGGAAGGTCTCAACAGATATTTAGTAAATGCATTGTGACTTGACAAATGTTTAAGAAATGAATGAGTGAACAATATACAGCGTCTAAAGTTCAATCTACACCGTTATCGTATGAAGATGTCAATATTCCCAGTGCTAAATTTTGCTTACTTAGAAGTTGTTCAAATTAATAGCCTTTAGTAGTGTGCTTAGTAACCCTGTTCAAGACTTTAGAACAAAAATAATGCAGGGGAAATGCCATGATGTAAAAATAGTTACCTTAAATGGAACAGCCAGACTTCAGAATCAAACACAAATGCTCATATGAAATCGAAAATCTGTAGATCCCTGAGAGACTTCCCTTCTGCTGTCTAAATTTAATGTGGATAATTTATCATTCTATAAATACATTTCAGCTACAGTACATTCATATGCTTAACAGCCTCTGTGTGCATTTCAGCTCTTGGCTTTAGTGAATGTATAAACTAGAATACTGAATAACGTGCATACATTTTCTATTGAAATTAAATGGGTCAAAATTCTGGAGCACATATAATAATTTAATACATTTTTTCTTAAAAAAATGATCCTACCATTAACACATGTTCTATTGTAAATTCTGCATTCTTCTTTTCCTTGGGTAGATTTAATGTCATATTAAATGGGTACTGATGGTTCATGTGAGTAAGGCAAACAAAGAGCCCTTTGGAATTAGAAAAGAGTAGAGAACCAGGGCTTTGATATATTTCTGTCATCCGACTGGCAGGGAATTGTGCTTATCTTGAAAGACAGTACCTTGCTCATTTTTAATAAGACTAAAACCTTGGAGAGTGATTATGCAACTAGTAGAGAAGGGGCATCCCGAGGCTTCACAGGGGACAGGGAAGCTATACGTTCTCATCTCTGCATAGTAGACTAGCCCACTGAATAGCTTACTAGACACAAAACTAGGCAATTTTTTTTTTTTTTTTTTTTTACTGAGGTGACCTCATTAAAGAATTTATTTACTGGGTTCTTCCTAGCCCATTTATACACTGATTTAAAAAAAAAAAATCACTAATTCAGTAAGCAGGTCTTTTTCTCTCTCCTCTCCCCACCCTCCCCCCCGACCCCGTGGTTGTTCTTTTTTTGTACATCATGATAGGACAAGCACTCTGGTTGAAGTGAGAAGTTAAATAGCAAATGGTCCCTGCCGTTTTCATAGCCTACCAGGGGAGACTGACAATATAGTCCAAATTATACCATGCAGTGAATACTTTGAGCTCACCGTTGTGGTTATATGATACGGAAGTAGTGTAACTAGATGGAGTGTCCAGAGATAGGGTTTACTCAGAAACAGCAAAGACTACTGAAGAATTTGAGACATAGAATCAAATTTGAGTTTGAACTTGTGAAATGTAAGGCTAAGATTTAATAGCTCTGAGAATTTTCCTTGTTTCATAAAAAGAAAATAGCTGCAGTTATGAGATTCTAAAGTATCCGGGGGCATTTCAGTTAAGGAGGAAACGAAAAGGTCTCAACACAATCTAATAATTAATGAAGCCAAAGTTCTACACGGTGGTCAACCCTGTCTGTACTCTGAAATGATATTTGAGTAGTTGAAGGGAAAGACAGGCAAAGTTAAACAATGGTATCCTGGCTTCGTGCAGTGCTGTCCACAGAGACGTGAAGGTTCAGAACCACATCAGCTCCTCAACTCTTCATGACATGTCACACTGATGTTACAAAAAGCAGAGAAAAATAGCTGGTTTTTGGCACTCGAGTCATGTCTGTCTTTCAGGATGGACTCAATTATAGAATAGAAATGAAAATGCCACAAGAATATAAATCGTGCCCAGCAGGAAAAGGGTCAGAAGCACACCTGAGTAACTGCAGGACGAGGACCGTGCTGGCAATCACTAGTGGACCACATCAACCTCTCCGTGACTGTAGTCCTTTCACACTTCTCTCCATTTTAATTATTGATGTCCACCTGACCCTCAAAAAAATCTTTCTTTTATGTTTTAACAGTTTTTATGAAATAAAATTCATAACCACATAATTTGCCCATTTAAAGTGTACAATTCAATGAAATTCTGGTTATATTTTATTGTTAATTTTTTTTAATTGTGGTATGATACACAAGGTTGGACAATTGAGTTCACTAACTCATTCTAGAAAAAGTGCTACATACCTCATTGCTGAATATCAGTATAATCGCCTTCAAAGTCCTTCCTTGGGGATTCTATGTACTGATGCCAACACCCAGTCCACCCTTCAAAGTAATTATGGAGCTCTTTTGCTGGAAGGTCCATCAGAGCTGTTGTCATATGAGGTCTGACAATTAAGTTCTTGAACTAATCCCAGAAAAAGTGGTTTGAAGGGCGGACTAGGTACTGACATTTGTGCACAGCTTCCCAAGGGGAGTATTTCAAAGGCGACCAGAGTGATACTCAGCAATGGGGTATGTAGCATGCTTTCTAGGATGAGTGCATGAACTTAATTGTCCGATCTTTGTGTGTAACATAAAATTTGACATTTGAGGCATTTTTAAGCATATAATTCAATGGCATTATTTACATCCACAATGTTATAACCATCACCATTATCTATTGCCATTTTTTTTAACTTTCCCCCAAAGCTGGACCTATTAAGCATTGATTCCACATTACCCACTCCCTTCAGCCTCTGGTAATAGCTAACTTACTTCCTGCTACTCTGGATTTGCTTACTTCAAATATTTCATAATAATTGGAATTACACAGTATTTATCCTTTTATGCCTAGCCTATTTTACTCAGCGTTGTGTTTTCTTTTTTTTTTTTTTTGTAGAGACAGAGTCTCACTTTATCACCCTTGGTAGAGTGCCATGGCGTCACACAGCTCACAGCAACCTCCAACTCCTAGGCTTAGGCGATTCTCTTGCCTCAGCCTCCCAAGTGGCTGGGATTACAGGCGCCCGCCACAACGCCCGGCTATTTTTTTGTTGCAGTTTGGCCGGGGCCGGGTTTGAACCCACCACCCTCGGCATGTGGGGCCGGCGCCCTACCCGCTGAGCCACAGGCGCCGCCCAGCGTTGTGTTTTCAAAGTTCATCCATGCTGTTGTATATACCAGACCTTCATTCCTTCTTATGGATGAATATTATCTTACCCTGTGTATATATAGAGAGGTTGCACAATGAAGTTCATGAACTCAATTGCTGAATATTACTATGATCACCTTTAGAGCACCCCCCTTGGGAAGTTGACTGCTTCTAACTTTTGGATATTGTGGATGAAGCAGCTATGAAGATTGGTGTACTGTCAGAACGGTTCACTTTTATCATCATTAGTCCATTATTTTAAGTAAATCCATGGACATAAAGGAGTCAAGTCAATTTCCCAAGGTCCCTGAGGAAGTCATGGATAGCAATAGTACCTAAAGACTACGTCCTGAGAGCTAAGCCGCAACTGCGATTGGCTCCTGCATGGACCTCCATAAGAGCTGCACTGCAACCCCCAACCAGTGACCTGCACCTGCCGGGCCTCTGCACGCCCTGACCAGGAATTGCAGGAGCCATGCACGTCCTCCCTCCTTGTACCCTCCCTGCTTCCACGCTGGCCCGCTCATATGGCCAGGGACTCTGGCAGCTGCGTGCCCTTTGGAGCCCTCCCTACCTCTGTGCAGAGCTCTTCGTCTGGCCAGAGACTGCTGGAGTCTTTGGCTCTCTGTGCCAAAGTCACTGGGTGCCAGGCACTCCCAGAACCGTGTGCACCACCCCTTGCCCTGTTGCTAGATCCAGGTGTGTCACACTTTGGAGCTGCTTCCACAACCAGAACTCCCCGGCTGTGGCTGCCCCAGAGGAACTACACAGGGTCACTCTCTACAAAGATCCAGCAACAATAGAGTGATCTCGCTGGGGTCTAATCTTGGAGAGTCACCTCCCCAACTCTGAGGACAGCCAGAGGAAATGGTGAAAAACAATCATGAGGTGAAATCAATAGAAAAACTCTAGCAATATGAATAATCAGAGTAGATCAACTCCCCCAAGGATCAATGGGGCAGACACAGCACAAGATCCGATGCACAAACAAGTAGCTGAGATGTCAGAAATCAAATTCAGAATCTGGATAGGAAATAATATTGAATTAGAATTCCAAGCAGTAACCCAAAAGATATCTTAAGAATTCAACAAATTCAAAGAACAAGTGACCAAAGATTTTGACACATTCAGACAAGAAGTTGCAGCCCTCAAAGATCTGAGAAACATAGTAGAATCCCTCAGTAACAGAATGGAGCAAGCAGAAAGAAGGATTTCTGACACTGAAGACAAAGCTTTCAAATGTTCCCAAACTCTCCAAGAGGAAGAGAAATGGAGGGCAAAAACAGATCACCCTCTCAGAGAGCTCTGGGATAATTCGAAGAAAACCAATATTCATCTTATAAGGATCCCCGAAAGTGACAAAGTGGCTTCACAAGGCACAGAGTTTTCCATGAGATTATGAAGGAGAACTTTCTAGACATGCCAAGAGATTCTGAAATTCAGATAGCACACAGTTTCAGTACTCCAGCATGACTTAACCCAAATAAGACATCCCCTAGACACATCATAATCAATTTCACTGAAGTTAATATGAAGGAGAAAATTCTGAAAGCAGCCAGACAAAAGAAAACCATCACCTAGAAGGGAAAGAATATTACAATAACTGCAGATCTCTCTGCTGAAACCTTTCAAGCTAGAAGAGGATGGTCATAGACTTTTAATCTCCTAAAACAAAATAACTTTCAACCCAGGATCCTGTACCCAGCTAAACTGAGTTTCATTTATGATGGAGAAATTAAATACTTTAACGACATTCACATATTGAAGAAATTTGCCATAACTAAACCAGCTCTCCAGGATACTCTCAGACCTATCCTTCATAAAGACCAGCACACAAAAGTAAACCCAACCAGAAACTTTTGATCAAATTCCAACTTCCACAGTCGCAAAAGGATTAAAAATGTCCACCGGACTCTCGAAAGACTTATCAACATTCTCAATTAATGTGAATGGTTTAAATTGTCCTCTAAAGAGGCACAGGTTGGCTGACTGGATACAAAAACTCAAGCCAGATATCTGCTGTATACAAAAATCGCATCTTACATTAAAAGACAAATATAGACTCAAGGTGAAGGGATGGTCATTTATACCTCAGGCAAATGGAAAGCAGAAAAAAGTAGGTGTTGCAATCCTATTCGCAGATGCAATAGGCTTTAAACCAACCAAAATAAGGAAGGATAAGGATGGACACTTCATATTTGTTAAAGGTAATACTCAATATGATGAGATTTCAATTATTAATATTTATGCACCCAACCAGAATGCCCCATAAGCAACTTGATTTCCACAGTTCCATAGTAGTTGGAGATTTTTAGCTTTTTTTTTTTTTTTGGCAGTTTTTGGCCAGGGCTGGGTTTGAACCCGCCACCTCTGGCATATGGGGCCGGCGCCCTACTCTGTTGAGCCACAGGCACCACCCAGTAGTTGGAGATTTTAACTCCCCTTTAGCAGTGCTGGATAGATCCTCCAAAAAGAAGCTAAGCAAAGAAATTTTAGATTTAAACTTAACCATTTAATATCTGTCTGTAACAGACATCTACAGAACATTTCATCCCAACAAAACTGAATAAACATTCTTCTCATCAGCCCATGGAACATACTCGAAAATCGACCACATCCAAGGCTACAAATCTAACCTCAGCAAATTTTAAAAAATAGAAATTTTTCCTTTCATTTTCTCAGACGATCATGGAATAAAAGTTGAACTCAATAACACCAGGAATCTGCATACCCATACAAAAACATGGAAGCTAAACAACCTTATGCTGAAGGATAGATGGGTTGTAGACGAGATTAAGAAGGAAATCAACAAATTTTTGGAACAAAACAACAGTGAAGACATGAGTTATCAGAACCTGGGGGATACCGCAAAGGCAGTCCTAAGAGGGAAATTTACAGCACTGCAAGCCTTCCTCAAGAAAACGGACAGAAAGGAAGTTAATAACTTAATGGGAAATTTCAAGCAACTGGAGAAGGAAGAACATTCCAACCCCAAACCCAGCAGAACAAAAGAAATAACCAAAATCAGAGCAGAATTAAATGAAATTGAAAACAAAAGAAAATACAACAGATCAATAAGTCCAAAAGTTGGCTTTTTGAAAAGATAAATAAAATAGATAAACATTTGGCCAACCTAACCAGGAAAAAAAAAAAAAAGAGTAAAATCCCTAATTTCATCAATCAGAAATGGTAACGATGAAATAACAACAGACCCCTCAGAAATTCAAAAAATCCTTAATGAATACTACAAGAAACTCTACTCTCAGAAATATAAAAATCGGAAAGAAATTGACCAAACTAAAAAACTTCTGCACAGCCAAGAGCATAGTAAGTAAAGCAAGCAGATAGCCCTCAGAATGGGAGAAAATATTTGCAGGCTGTATCTCCAATAAAGGTTGAATAACCAGAATCCACAGAGAACTCAAACATATTAGCAAGAAAAGAACATGTGATCCCATCTCAGGGTGGGCAAGGGATTTGAAGAGAAACTTCTGTAAAGAAGACAGACACACGATCTACAAACACATGAAAAAAAGTTCATCATCCTTAATCATCAGAGAAATGCAAATCAAAACTACTTTGAGATATCACCTAACCCCAGTAAGAGTAGCCCACATAATAAAATCCCAAAACCAGAGATGTTGGCGTGGATGTGGAGGAAAGGGCACACTTCTACACTGCTGGTGGGAATGCACCCTAATACGTTCCTTCTGGATGGATGTTTGGAGAATACTTAGGGACCTAAAAATAGACCTGCCATTCGATGCTATAATTCCTTTACTAGGTTTATACCCAGAAGACCAAAAATCACAATATAACAAAGACATCTGTACCAGAATGTTTACTGCAGCCCAATTCATAATTGCTAAGTCATGGAAGAAGCCCAAGTGCCCATCGACCCACAAATGGACTAGCAAAGTGTGGTACATGTATGTATACCATGGAATATTATGCAGCCTTAAAGAAATATGGAGACTTTACCTCTTTCATGTTTACATGGATGGAGCTGGAACATATTCTTCTTAGCAAAGTATCTCAGGAATGGAAGAAAAAGTATCCAATGTACTCAGCCCTACTATGAAGCTAAATTATAGCTTTCACATGAAGGCTATAACCCAACTATAGCACAAGACTATGAGGAAAGGGCCAAGGAAGGGGAAGGGAGGGGGGAGGTTAGTGTGGAGGGAGGGTGATAGGTGGGGCCACACCTACAGTGCATCTTAGAATGGGTACAGGAGAAACTTACTAAAGGCAGAATACAAATATCTACATACAAAAACTAAGAAAATGCCATGAAGGCTACGTCGAACAGTTTGATGAGAACATTTCAGATTGTATATGAAACCAGCACATTGTACCCCTTGACTGCACTAATGTACACAGCTATGATTTAACAATAATAAAAAAAAAAGACTACATCCCAATTGCACTCTATTTTCTAAGACTAAATGGTCTTTATAGACTAAATATATACTATGATTTTACCTAGGGTATGTTTGGGCTGCAATTTGGTGGTGTTCCATGTCATGCATGCTCTAGAGACGTTTCATAGAAAGGAAACCTGTATAAAGGTAGTTGAACAGTGAGCCACCTATGTGAGGAGAAAACACTTCTAAATAAGTCTCCTTATTAAAATCTTGTTCATTCCTTTCCTATCTAGAAGAGATTAGGTCTGAATTTGTCTCAAAGTAACACAGACTTGAGGAATGACGTAAAATCAACTCACAGAAGACAATGTCATGAAGACTTAATGTCTTTCAGGCTTCTGAATAGGAAATTAAGTTTGAGAATAATTTTCTGATATAGTCTAGGAAACACATATATGCATGAAACACATATATACATATACATTATAATTCAATAAAATAAAATATATTCTCTATCTGTACAAAAAATGTGAACCATTTGGTCCTGAATTTATAATGCCTGTGTGTGGATTGTGAGTTGGGCTGTGGGGGTCATACCCCCACTACTCTGGTCTGTTCTGTGACCCTGGATAAGTTACTGCTATCCTTTGAGTTCCTCACTAAAACAGAAAAAATAATAGAATCTAGATATTTAGTGTTGTGAAGCTTAAATAAAATAATGAAATGTTTTATGCATCATAAGAAGTAAAAAAATATTACTTTTAATGTTTATTTTTTAATGATGATTTATTATGCTCAAGAATTAAATAAACACATCTCTAGATGTTTTATTGGCTATTTTCCTGAGACACAGTTGCAAAAGATAAATAGAACTAGGTCTACCTATAAAAAAGAAGTGAGATCATTGCATATTTAAGGAGATCAAATGCCATCCAGCTCCCATGTAGAGACATCCATCTCCACCCTTGGCATGTTCCACTGGGATTATTTATAGACAGTGGGGAGATTTAGAGCCTCCATGAATTTTAGCACAAACAACATTTTACCCTTCACTCTCTCACTCCCAGCAAGTTAATTAATCCTTGTTTCTTTTTTTTTTTTTTTTCCCACCAAAGTGCCTAAATAAAGTCTCACTTTGGCAAAGGGAAAGCCCAAAGTCTTACAGTCAATTCATGGTTTTAACACATTCAGTGTTTTTTTTATACATGTGTTTGTTTTTTGTTTTTCCTGCATGACCCTATTGCTTAAATGGGAAGTGTCTTATTAAGAAGATCCCTAAGGTTCTTCCGTGTGAAGCATAGAAGTTCTTAGACAATTTTGTGTTAGTCTTTGTAAGTATTCACACATAAGCCGGGCAAAAAACTGGAGACTAGGAAAGGTAGCCCTGAACAAATCATTAATATCCCCCAAATACCTTATATTTAGCAAAATTTCCTTAAATGGGATTTTGTTAAGCATTCCACAGGATATATTTTCTTACTCTTCCCTGACTCAGTAATTATAGAAGCTCAAAGGGAAAAAGAGGTCAGGATAACTAACAAAGCAAAATGTTGGCCTTTGTTAACAGATGACAACTTTTTTGAAGAACAAGTTCAACAAGAAGACGTAATAGTAAAATCCAATAGCTTGACTTAAAAAGTATCCCATGACCGCATCAATGTACACAGCTATGATTTAATAAAAATAATAAATAAATAAAAGTATCCCGCCAAGGCATTTAAGAGAATTTCACAAGGTATTTCTGGACATACATTCACATGAACCTTAAACTGAATTGCTTTTAAATTTTTAAGTGAAATTAAATTATGTTCAGGTGTTTGCTTTGGACAAAATAAAAGGACATAAAGTCAAGAAAAAATGAATACTTTAGAGATCAAAAATGTCTCATACTTCTCATAGCTAGCATATTTTATTAAAATGACATAAACCAAATCAGGCTATGTGACTTAACCAGTTACTTTGAGCTGAATACATCCTACAAAATTGAGAAACATACAACTTTTATCTTCCATTCCATAATAATTCTAGGGTCTTCTTTTCATAAAAAACATTCTCATGACAGAATCTTGGGCCAGTCCATATAAATTTGCATTATTTCTCTCCAGAGTATTTGGAGGTTAAACTTCAGAATTAAAAGTAAAGTCTATTACTACAGAGATTCCACTCACCAGTAACCTGGTGGGACTACCCCCCCCACCCCCACTACTCCCGCTCCGTGCACCTCCACGTGTGGCGAGACTGCTCCGGTGCACCTCCACGTGTGGCAGGACTGTCCCTGCTGTGCACCTCCACGTGTGGCGGGACTGCCCGTGTACAACGCCACATGAGGCAGGACTGTCCCTGCTGTGCACTTCCACGTGTGGCGGAACTGCCCCCGTGCACCTCCACATGTGCCCACATTGCTTGTGCGTGCACATGCAATGGCCAGTGGAAAGTGGAGGGAAACCATCTCTGAAACACCACAGGTAGACACGCATTTCACTTGTGTGTGAGGCTGTTGATTTATCAACACATGACAGCCCAAGATGAGCCCAGGGATGTATGTTCAATGAAGCATTTTCTTGATGACTATGTTTGGGAACAGAGTGGAAGGACTAGGTACTCTGTCAAGATCTTTTCCAGTGAGAGTAAAAATACCCAGGCTGGGGCAGTGCCTGCGGCTCAAAAGAGTAGGACGCAGGTCCCATATGCTGGAGGTGGCAGGTTCAAACCCAGCCCTGGCCAAAAACTGCACAATAATAATAAATATTATTATTTTTATTTATTTAAATAAAAGAAATTTATTTTATTATTATTATATATTTTTATTTATTATTATTATCATTGCTGGGCAAGGTGGCTCTCGCTTGTAATCACAGCACTGGGGGAAGCCGAGGCAGGAGGATTCCTTGAGCTCAGGTGTCTGAGACCAGCCTGAGGAAGAGCAAGACTCTGTCTCTACTAAAAACAGGGGGAAAAAAAAAGGGTGGAGGGAGGGTAATGGGTGGGGCCACACCTATGGTGCATCTTAGGATGGGTACAGGTGAAACTTACTAAAGGCAGAATACAAATGTCTACATACAATAACTAAGAAAATGTCATGAAGGCTACGTTGAACAGTTTGATGAGAATATTTCAGATTGTATATGAAACCAGCACATTGTACCCCTTGACTGCACTAATGTACACAGCTATGATTTAACAATAAAAAAATAAATTAAAAAAAATAGAGTAAAAATACACAAACATAATTTCTGAATACTTGACCTATGATCTAGGGTCCAAACATCATGGGGACTTTGCAGGTCTGGAAATGCTAAAATGTTTGTTAGCAAGTATTGTCTGCACTACTTCCCCTGCCCAGGCTCTGGCCTTTGATCCTCAAATACAGAGAAATCACAACCTGGAGCCAGTTGTGGCCAGAAGTACCAGGCCACACGCGTACCACACTTGTAACCACAAAACACAGACAAGATGCCTTAGAGCACTAATTATGTAAACAGTTCCTGATAATTTAGCTATCTCATAAAAAAAGATCATAGCAATTTAATACCTAATTTGGATGCACCCACTTTCTTTAAACCTCAAGATCGAATTCAGTTTGTTTTTGTTTTTTTCCTCAGCCTTTATCTTCCATACCTCGAGTTCAGAGCGTGAGAATATGCCAAGTGTAGAGAAAATCATTGCACTGGTTTTAACTCAGCTATTTTACATTTTATTCTTCAAACCTATTTAAGGTCCTCTGAGGTCCTTGCGTTCATTGTCTCAACCCCAGAAGGAGCAAATGGAAAGGCTCAGAGCTGCACGAGCGCGATCCCAACAGCAGTGCTGCAAACATCCATTTGTCCTGCTCAGGAGCCAGGTTTCGCTTCCACCCACGCTCTGAGGGGGCAGCTGTGATGTTTCGATGGGAGCAGAGAATAATCAACATGCATGGCAATCTGGTGTTGTGCCCATGAGACCACTGAGAAAAGATGTGCTGGGTGCCTCCCTCTGTCACATGTGGGGGTGCCACGAGCACGCAGAACACCGCTTTGTGAAAACAACTTACTGAACGGAAGGAGTAACTTCTAAGAGCAAAAACAGGTATTTCCAACCTCTTTATATCGCCCTCTCTTCACTTGCTTCAAAAGTTCTACTCATCCTTCTGTTTCACTTTGTCATTCTTGGTATGGTATGTACAGATATTCAGCCAACGAGTGGGGTTAGAGAAAAGAAGCTTATTTGCTAACTAAAATGATAGAAACGACAGGTTCTCCTGCTGTGAGAAGTCAGGTTTAGATAGCGGCAGTTAATGGCCTTTGACCAATGACTACCAAACATCAAAATACTTTTACTTATTTAACAACTCCTTATAAGGTGGAAATACACAAATTACTTCTGAGGTGAAAGGTTAATAGACAGATTTTTTTAAATTAAATCATAGCTGTGTACATCGATGTGATCATGGGGCACCATACACTGGTTTTATAGACTGTTTGACACATTTTCATCACACTGGTTAACATAGCCTTCCTGGCATTTTCTTAGTTATTGTGTTAAGACATTTACATTCTACATTTACTAAGTTTCACATATAGCCTTGTAAGATGCACCGCTGGTGTAATCCCACCAATCATCCTCCCTCCACCCTTCTCCCCCCCTCCCTGCTCTCCCTTTCCCCCTTCCCCCATTCTTAGGTTGTAACTGGGTTATTTTCCTGTGAAAGCCATAAATTAGTTTCATAGTAGGGCTGAGTACATTGGATACTTTTTTTTCCATTCTTGAGATACTTGACTAAGAAGAATATGTTCCAGCTCCATCCATGTAAACATGAAAGAGGTAAAGTCTCCATCTTTCTTTAAGGCTGCATAATATTCCATGGTGTACATATACCACAATTTATTAATCCACTCGTGGATCGATGGGCACTTGGGCTTTTTCCATGACTTAGCAATTATGAATTGGGCTTCAATAAACATTCTGGTACAAATATCTTTGTTATGTTGTGATTTTTGGTCTTCTGGGTATATGCCCAGCAGAGGAATTACAGGATTGACTAGCAGATCTATTTTTAGATCTCTGAGTGTTCTCCATATATCTTTCCAAAAGGAATATATTAATTTGCATTCACACCAGCAGTGTAGAAGTGTTCCCTTTTCTCCACATCCACGCCAATGTCTCTGGTCTTGGGATTTTGTGATATGGGCTAATCTTACTGGAGTTAGATGATATCTCAAAGTAGTTTTGATTTGCATTTCTCTGATGATTAAAGATGATGAGCATTTTTTCATATGTCTGTAGGCCATGCGCCTGTCTTCTTCAGAGAAGAAGACTCTTCAAGTCCCTTGCCCAGCCTTTGATGGCATCACTGGTTCTTTTCTTGCTTACACATTTAAGTTCTCTGTGAATTCTGGTTATTAAACCTTTGTCGGAAACATAACCTGCAAATATCTTCTCCCATTCTGAGGGCTGTTTGCTTCCTTTACTTACTGTGTTCTTGGCTGTGCAGAAGCTTTTTAGTTTGATCAGGTCCCAGTAGTGTACTTTTGAAGCTGCTTCAATTGCCCGGGGGGTCCTTCTCATAAAATATTCACCCAGGCCGATTCCTTCAAGAGTTTTCCCTGCACTTTCTTCAACTATTTTTATAGTTTCATGTCTTAAGTTTAAATCTTTGATCCAGTGAGAGTCTATTTTAGTTAATGGTGAAAGGTGTGGGTCCAGTTTCAATCTTCTACAGGTTGCTAGCCAGTTCACCCAGCACCATTTGTTACATAGGGAATCTTTTCCCCACTGAATGTTTTTAATTGGCTTGTCAAAGATTAAATAACGGTAAGTAGCTGGATTCATCTCTTGGTTCTCTATTCTGTTCCAGACATCTACTTCTCTGTTTTTGTGACAGTACCATGCTGTTTTGATCACTATCGATTTATAGTATAGTCTGAGGTCTGTTAGTGTGATTCCTCCTGCTTTGTTTTTATTTCTGAGTAATGTCTTGGCTATTCGAGGTTTTTTCTGATTCCATATAAAACAAGGTATTATTTTTTCAAGATCTTTAAAGTATGACAGTGGAGCTTTAATAGACATTGCATTAAAATTGTATATTGCTTGGGTAGTATGGACATTTTAACAATGTTGATTCTTCCCAGCCATGAGCATGGTATATTTTTCCATTTCTTAACATTTACAGCTATTTCTTTTCTTAGAGTTTCATAGTTCTCTTTATAGAGATCTTTCACCTCCTTTGTTAGATAAACTCCCAAATATTTCATCTTCTTTGGCACTACTGTGAATGGAATAGAGTCCTTAACTGCTTTTCAGCTTGACTCTTGTTGGTATATATATAAAGGCTACAGATTTATGAATGTTGATTTTGTAACCTGAGACGCTGCTGTATTCCTTGATCACTTCTAAGAGTTTTGTAGTAGAATCCCCAGTGTTTTCCAGATATACAATCATATCATCTGCGAAGAGTGAAAGTTTGATCTTTTCTGACCCTATATGGATACCCTTGATCGCCTTTTCTTCCCTAATTGCGATGGCTAAAACTTCCATTACAATGTTAAAGAGCAGTGGAGACAATGGGCACCCTTGTCTGGTTCCTGATCTGAGTGGAAATGATTTCAATTTAACTCCATTCAATACGGTATTGGCTGTGGATTTGCTGTAGATAGCCTCTATCAGTTTAAGAAATGTCCCTTCTGGGCGGCGCCTGTGGCTCAGTTGGTAGGGCGCCGGCCCCATATACCGAGGGTGACAGGTTCAAGCCCGGCCCCGGCCCCGGCCAAACTGCAACCAAAAAATAGCCGGGCATTGTGGCGGGCGCCTGTAGTCCCAGCTACTTGGGAGGCTGAGGCAAGAGAATCACTTAAGCCCAGGAGTTGGAGGTTGCTGTGAGCTGTGTGAGGCCACGGCACTCTACCGAGGGCCATAAAGTGAGACTCTGTCTCTACAAAAAAAAAAAAAAAAAAAAGAAATGTCCTTTCTATGCCAATTTTCTTAAGTGTTCTGATCATGAAGGGATGCTGTATATCATTGAAAGTTTTTTCTGCATCAATTGATAGAATCATATGGTCTTTGTTTTTTAATTTGTTTATGTGCTGAATTATACTTATAGATTTATGTATATTGAACCAGCCTTGAGACCCTTGGATAAAACTGACTTGGTCATGATGTATAATTTGTTTGATGTGTTGCTGGATTCTGTTTGTTAGGATCTTGTTGATTATTTTTGCATCTATATTCATTAGTGATATCGGTCTATAAGTTTCTTTCCTTGGGTCTTTTCCTAGTTTGGGGATCAGGGTGATGTTTGCTTCATAGAACGTGTTGGGTAGTCTTCCTTCTTTTTCTACCTTTTGGAACAGGTTGAGTAATATAGGTACTAATTCCTCTTTAAAGATTTGGTAGAACTCTGACGTGAAGCCATCTGGTCCTGGGCTTTTCTTTTTAGGGAGGTTTTGTATGTTTGAACCTAATAGGGGCCTGTTCAACATTTCCACTTGATTTTGGCTAAGTCTTGGAAGGTGACGTGCTTGCAAGTATTGGTCAATTGCCTTCAGATTTTTATATTTCTGAGGATAAAGTTTCTTGTAATATTCATTAAGGATTTTTTGAATTTCTGAGGAGTCTGTTATTATTTCGTCCTTGTCGTTTCTGATTGATGAGATTAGAGATTTTACTCTTTTTTTCATAGTTAGGTTAGCCAAAGGTTTATCTATTTTATTGACCTTTTCAAAAAAACCAACTTTTTGATTTATTGATCTGTTGTATAATTCTTTTGTTTTCAATTTCCTTTAATTCTGCTCTAATTTTGGTTATTTCTTTTCTTCTACTGGATTTGGGGTTGGAATGTTCTTCCTTTTCCAGTTGCTTGTGATGTCCCATTAAATTGTTAACTTCCTCTCTTTTCATTCTCTTGAGGAAGGCTTGCAGTGCTATAAATTTCCCTCTTAGGATTGCCTTTGCGGTATTCCAGAGGTTCTGATAATTCGTGTCTTCATTGTTGTTTTGTTCCAAAAAATTGGCAATTTCCTTCTTAATCTCATCTATGACCCGGCTGTCATTCAGCATAAGGTTATTTAACTTCCATGTTTTTGTATGAGTATGCAGATTCCTGTTGTTACTGAGTTCAACTTTTATTCCTTTGTGGTCCGAGAAGATGCAAGGGATAATTTCTATTCCTTTAAATTTACTGAGGTTAGACTTGTGACCTAAGATGTGATCGATTTTGGAGTATGTTCCATGGGCTGATGAGAAGTATGTGCATTTAGTTTTGTTGGAATGAAATGTTATGTAGATGTTGGCTAAATCCAAATGTTGGATGGTTAGGTTTAAATCTAAAATTTCTTTGCTCAGCTTCTTTTTATTTATTTATTTATTTTTATTAAATCATAGCTGTGTACATTAATGTGATCATGGGGCTTCTTATTGGAGGATCGATCCAACACTGCTGAAGGAGTGTTGAAATCTCCAACTATTATGGGGCTGGAGGAAATCAAGTTGCTCATGTGTGTTAGAGTTTCTCTTATAAATTGAGGTGCATTCTGGTTGGGTGCATAGATATTAATAATTGAAATCTCATCATATTGAGTATTACCCTTAACAAATATGAAGTGACCATTCTTATCCTTCCTTACTTTTGTTGGTTTAAAGCCTATTGTATCTGCAAATAAAATTGCAACACCTGCTTTTTTTCTGATTACCATTTGCCTGATATATGGATGACCATCCTTTCACCCTGGGAATAGACAGATTTTTAAAGCCATTGGAACACCCTGGGTTGAGATGTAAAGAAAATAACTTCCGGCCAGGCTTATGTAATTCCAGCACTCTGGGAGGCCAAAGCAGGTGGATTGCTTTAGCTAGGAGTTCGAGACCAGCCTGAGCAAGAGCAAGATCCCATCTCTACTAAAAATAGAAAAAACTAGCTAGGCATTAGGGATGGTGCCTGCAGTCCCAGCTACTAGGGAGGCTGAGGCAAGAGGATCAGTTGAGCCCTGGAGTCTGAGGTTGCTGTGAGCTGTGGTGATTCCATGGCACTCTACCAGGGTAACACACTGAGACTCTATCTCAAAAGAAAAAAGAAAGAAAAAAAAGAAAATAATTTCTACCTCCCTGTATATAGAGAGGTGCTTGGTATCATCTGTCCCAAGCAAATAGATTAAGACCAGCATTTTTCTCAGGAAAGCCTACTCAGAGGGTGTGCACCAGGGAGATGGAGGAAATGGGTCCTCCTTCCTTGTCTGTTCCAAGCTTTATATGCCCACGTCATAAATTCCTGGCATTGTGTCCCTTTAGGAAGCGAAAGAGCAGGACAGCTGCCCTCTGGGCCCTCCTCTTGCGGGCTATTGAGCACTATGAGCTGTTCTGTTCACACTGGCAGACAACTGAACAGGAAGTCAGTGTCTGCTTCTCAGGTTTATAAAAGGGCTGTCAGTTCAAAAGAACTAGCATTTGGTTGGACACTGAGACTTTCTAGGAAGTTTAATCTCTTTTGAATAGTGGGAAAGAATTATTCTTTACACTGATTAGGAAGGGTGGGGAGACTTCTCTTTAGAGGTCTTGTTAAGTATTTGTCTAATGCAAAAAAGATGGCCTCCGCGAGACCACCATGCACGTCTGTGCTTGCCTTCCCTCACTGCCGTGCTCAGAGGGTATTCCAATTGTTCCCTTTCTCTGTGGTGACAGTTGATTACTAAAAAGGATGATATGCTATAAAACCTAAAGTGGATCATTCACAGAGAAAGTGAATGATAAAGCCTAACCATAAAGACTCTTTCACACAGATGCTCAACAATCAGATGAATGAAGATTGTACTAAAGTCTCTACCACCTGGAAGTGGGGTGGGGAGGATCAGATACAGACAGAGTGTTTCCTGTGGAGGGAGGGCAGTCCACGCTGGGCTAGCATGGAGGGATGCATGTCTATCTCTTAAGGCTTCAGGGGCACTTTTTTATATCAATCTAAACAGGATGAAGTAGCACGGGCTTGTATTTGTCTAAAAGACTGGAATAAATAGGACCGATCCCTCTGCTGCTACAAACAAACACCTGTGCTATTGTGGTTGACTTTGTTCCTCTCTGATGTGTGATATGTGGAGTTTTAGTTAGAGTGCCTTTGTTTTTAATAATTTTTTTTATTATGAAACATTTCATATATTTAAAAGTATTTGTAATGTATACATACATTTTTAAGCTTAATGATAAAACACATATTTACTCCCCACCCAGCCTAAAAACAGCAATTTCCAGTACTGCTGCACCCATTTGTGCAAAAACACTGGCATTTCCACTGCCTTTTCTTAAGAAGTAACCACAAGCAGTGGTGTGCTTTATTTAACTTTCCTTATTGTTCTATTCTCTGAGAAAGAATGACAAAGAATAGATAGTCTTTACTGGTTTCTAGAATAAAACATGTTAATTTGTCAATCAATTGATCAATCAATTGAAAACAGTAGACCCAGGTAGATATACCGCAGAATTTCGCCATGCACTACTATGAAACCAGTTTATAGCTTTCATATTAAAGCTATAAGCCAACTATAGTCCAAGAAGAAGGAGAAAGAGGAGAGGAAGGGGATGGGAGGGGGGAGGCTGGGTGGAGGGAAGGTAATTGGTGGGAACACACCTACGGTGCATTTTACAAGGTTACATGTTAAATTTACTAAGTGTATAATATATAAAACCAGCACATTGTACTCCATGATTGAATTAATTGCACACAGCTATGATTTAATAAAAAACGAAAAAAATGAATTTAGCCATGCAGTAACAGTAAGTGCCTCAAAACCAGACTTAGCCTTAATTGCTTTTGAAAATAAAACAAATTAAATATTTTTGCAGATAATGTTTCTATTTGAAATTTAACATTTTATTCAAAACATTTGTATAGGCAGTAGGGTCAGTTCCACTTAAAAGCGTGCACAGAGGGAAGTAAAATTTTGGGGAAATTAATCAAGGGGAAACAGGCAAGAAGTGGGTGGGCAAAAGCTTACGTAATGGGTACAGTGAACATTAGCTGGGTGATGGGCACACTTACAACCCTGGCTCAAGAATGATAAAATTGACTCAGGTAACCAAAAACATTTGTACCCTGGTAATATTTTGAAATTTAAAAAAAGTAGAATAATATGATGTATGAGATTGTCTCCCTTATTTCTTAATACTTCTTTTATCTTTTCACAAGTTGGAGTATTTTCATTTTCATTAGACTTAACATGTTTGAAATACATTGTATGATTTAGGAAGAGTACATTCAGGCATATTTTATGAAGAATGACCAGCCATCAAATTTACTCAAAAAGTAAGAAAAAGTTCTTCCAACTAAATAACAGTGTTCTATGTTTGTTGAATTATGACATATCTAATTTTTGTGCTCATTTGCATTGTAAGACTCTCAAATGGCTACTGTCACTGAATAATACATAGTTAACCACTCTGGCTGCTTGAAATGCAAGTAAACAGGGGAAGTTAAGTATGTGCATTATATTTTGCAAACAAGTATTGCTAAATTAATGTTGTTAATATTAGATAACATTGGCTAATGATGTGACTTTAGGAGTCATGTATACCTATTTTAAGGTAGCATTTATTTGTTGAACAACTGTTTATTTTCTGGCTCTGTGGATTTAAATATCTAGAAAAAACTTTTGAATTTAATGATGACACCTCTACTATTAACGGGTCCCATCCAGCAGTCATTCCTACAATGTAAGGTATGTGTATACAAAACTGTCTTTGGTTTTGGTCTGTAGAAACTGTAAATGAAAAGTGCCAAGGACAAGTTCCGTCTCTGTAGAGTGTTCAATGTCTTTACTAAAACAAAAACAATGTCTTCATTGACAAGCCCTTCCTGAATCAGAATCTAAACTCCCATCTTCTATAAATACCTTTGTAGGCGATCCCTTGCAGTGTCCTGCCTTCGCAGCTTCCTGGCCTCCCTCCAGTGATCAGGAATCTCGTCATCTCTCCCACCTCAGCCACTCAGCTAGCGGCATGTTTTCACCGTGCCCTTATCAGTAAGTGAATTTCAAATGCAAACATGTCACTCCCCATACTTCCTTCTATGTTTGTTCCTTCTGGTACTTCAGTTGTAACAACCTTTTGACCCCACAAGGACCAATAATCCATTGGTCCTACCACTTTTTTTTTTTTTATCATATTTTACCCCCCTGCATGTTATCACTTTCCTCTCTACCCACCTTAAAGTCTATGGTCAGACTTCATGGTCATTCCTTTATACATCACTAGCTCCTTACCAACCTATTTAATGTTGAATTACTTTGGGCTAAAGTATAACCCTGGTTAAATCAACCTATCTCCTAGTCCATACATACATATGTGTAGTCAGAAATGGACGGAGAAAAACAGCCATTTTAATTGACCTCATTTTAAGTTCATGGTCACAAGATGGGCCTGATTTTGTTGACTGACAACATTTTTCTCCATGCAGGCTAAACACTTTCCCTCTTTTCTGGAGGACTCTTTGTTCTATCAACATTTCCCTTCAATTCTTACTCTCAGCTGATGATCTAGCTGCCTAGTCACCCAGAAAATAAAATCCATCAGAAGAGAACTTGCACATGCTCCTGACCTCCTATGCTCACCTATCTGCTTCTGTCCCACACCCTTTACCTTGTCTCCGACCTGCAGATGAGCTACATGCGTCAGCTGAGATCAGTCCTTTCCTCATGCAGCAGATCCCCGTTTCCTGCACCTAAAATAAGGATACTATCCCCCCTTTTCCCCTGCATCGTCTCCTTTTCCCTCAGTGCTGAGCTATTACTATCTGTAAACAAACATGCTTCCGTCTACCATCAATTTTTCCTTCCTCTTTGTTCCTTCTGCAAAGTATTCTTAGCTAATACTACATAGGGAAAAATGCTTTTAATTAATTATCTTGTCCAATATATAACCTTTCTGTTAGAATATAAGTTCTACAAAGGCAAGAATGTTTTACTTTTTGAACACTCAGCATATGCTTTGTCCTCAGCATATAAAATTGTGCCTGGCACATAATATGTCCTCAATACATTAGCTGAATGAATAAATTAAAAGCACAATCCAAATAGTGCTTTCTATGAGCCAGGCATGTGCTAAATAAATTTGTAACATTTTCTCAATCAACTTATACATCCATATCATAAAGTAAAAATTGGAAACCTCATTTTATAAATAGGCAAATTTAAGCTACAGAGAAGAAAATTATTTATTTATTTATTTTCCCCAAAGCATGGCCAAATGGAAATTGTCCAATTCCAGATCATAGTCTCAATTAGTACACTTTAAATAGTGTTTCGTATTACTCATGACTGTTGACATACTCCCCTTTGATTAAGCAAAATGTAAGAAAAATGTACCACTGTCTCACAGTGAGTGTCTTATTCAATTCCTGCCACCCTCATTCCTCTTGCCCATTTAGATATCTTCAAAATAAGTTTCTAAAGTTTTTTTCTCATAATGCATATTTTTAATTATACTAGTTTTCTATGGCTTCTGTAACAAATTATCTAAAATTGCTGGCTTAAAACAATACAATTTTATTATTTTACAGTGTGAAGGCCAGTGGTCTGAAACTGGGTCTTACAGGGATAAATCTAAGGCCATGTTCCTTCCTGTGGTTCAAGGGAAGAACCTGTTCCCTATCTTTTCCAGCTTATAGAGGAACCTACATGGCTTCACTGATGGTAACTCTTCATATTCAAAGCCACAATGGTCTGCTGAGACTTTTTCATGCTCTATCACTCTGAGTGTCTCTCCTGTTTCCTCACATAAGGATTATGTTTACTTTAGGCCCAGTGCGTAATACAGAATAATCGTTCCACTTCAAAATTCATAACTTAATCCCATCTGACAATTCTTTGTTTCATGCAAAATAATGCATTCCCAGGTTCTAGGAACTAGACCATTTTTGGGGGGCATCCTTCAGCCTACCACAGTTGGCTTTTGGCCCCCAAAGATTCATGTCCATCCCAGATGCAAAATACATTCACCCATCTCAAGGTCTACACAAATCTCAGCCCATGTTAGCATCAACTCAAATTTAAAACTTCTTGCAGGTCTCATCAGCTCAGAAGTTCATTATTTAAATCATCGAAATCTAATATGGGTATAAGTTGGGGTATAATCCATCTTGCATAAAAATTCCTCTCTGGACCTATGAATCTAGAAAATGAGTTATATCCTCCAAAAACATGATGGTGGAACATTTATAGGATAAATTATAGACATGCCCATTCAAAAAGGGTGAAAAAGGAAGAAACAAGAAGTCATTGGCCCTAAGACACTTAGAAGTCTACCCAGGAAAACTCAGTTTTTATAGCCTGAGAATGATCTCTGAAGGCTCCAGGCTCCACCCTGTGGGCTCAGGCCTCCACCTTCAGAGTCATCCTTCCTTTCTTTCATTTTTTTCCACTGTCTGTTCCTTTTCGTCCAAACCAGCCATGTTTCTGCTAGTATAAAATTTTTAAAAACCGTGTGGTTTTCTTGTGTATGTCATGGGAATTTAATCTGGTAGAAAGGAGGCTTCTAGAGAGATCTTTCCCGGATAATCCCATTTCTATTCCTGACTTCTACTGAGATGGCTGAGGGGCTCCATGAGTCATACACGTATCTCCAAAAAGTCCTCTGTGTGAATGAATATTCTGACTTTTTGGTTAATAAAGGCACTAGAAAAATATTGTCCAGCTAAATGCTTGGTTGTCCCATTTTACTGATATTTAAAATCCTAAATTTAGCTTATTTTAGAATGTGAATAAGCTGAGAATTTTACAAATCTCCAAGTACTAGTTCCTTTTTGGATGAACTTTTTCTCCTTCATTTTATCCCTTCTTCTGACATTTTACTATAAGAATCAAGAAACTAGTCCTCACCTTCAACACTTTGCTTGGAAATCTCCTCAGCTAAATATCCAAGTTTGGTACTTACAGATTTTGCTTTGCTCCTAAAAGTAGGACACAGACCAGGTAAGTTTCCTGCCAGTACCTAACAATCCCCTTTCACAATACTCATTTCCTTCTAACCCCTCACTACTAGCACT
Source organism: Nycticebus coucang (assembly GCF_027406575.1). Lineage (NCBI taxonomy): Eukaryota > Metazoa > Chordata > Mammalia > Primates > Lorisidae > Nycticebus > Nycticebus coucang. The sequence goes on from NC_069802.1 coordinate 6,510,226, forward strand.
TATTAAAATACATATTTCTAGCAATAGTTCATTTATGGTGATCTAGATATTCTCTAAGATAAAGTAGGTTTTCAGTACCATGCTGCCGACTTCCTTCTGAGCCCTCACCAGCAATATTTAACACCTGTATCTCTACAGTTTCTTCAAGGAAATCCAAGTACTTTCTGTCATGTTTCTCAAAATTATTCCAGTCTCTATCCATTGCTCATTCACTAAATGACATGTTGTCCACATTTGTAGTTGTTAACACAGTCTCTTGTTTCTAGGCGCCAAAACCCATGCTACACTCCCCAATTAGCTGTCTTCAGATCCACAGTCCCTCTGAGTTTATCCCACATTTCACCAACTTTTTCTGCACCTCACCTGAACATCCTGCCTCTGTCCTACATCTGTGCCTTGGTGGGTTTTCCCAGGCACTGAAGCTTACAGACCGTGAGCTAATTGGCCAGTGGGGATATCCGTTTAAGGAGCTGCTGCCTGGAAACATGTCTAACCCCAAGGCTATGTCTCCCCACAGCCCTCTCATGATACTCAGATTCATTTTGATGGGAAGCTTGAAAGGGGAAAAAAAGGAACACTGAATGTGCTGTGATTAAGCAGTATTTATGGTGGCATTTTTATACTGGGATGGATATGCTTTACAAGACTGAGCCTTGAGGGTATAGCCAGGCCCACTGAGTGGTACACTCAGGATAGAAAAATATCACAGGTGTTTTTATAAAATTATTCATGTGATTACAAGAGGCTTTCATATTGACTGACATAGTATACATGAAAAAAATAGTAATATAGTAGACCTTCGGTTGACCACCTCCTTGCATTGACCACTTCCCTAAGTGGACCAGACATGGGCTGCATGTACATATCATTACAGTAGGCCTTGTTCCTTATGTTGAGAACCCTTGTATGTTGACAAGTTTGTTGCAGTTCCTTGGATGTTCAACTTACAGGAGGTTTTTCTAAGATTATTAATTTTCTTACCAAACATGTATAGAGTACTTTGCATTGCTAAGGCACCAGGCTAGGCCTCAGGAATAATAAGGTAATCAGAATATTGTCCTTTTCTTCAAGAAGCATATATTCCAGGGAAGGAATCATAACTTTTGTATTCAGACATGTGTGACTTGGGAAGCACCATGCTGGACTTACCCACACAGGGGTGTGTATACTGCAGCATCAGTATTGATTCAGCCTGTGGAAATGAGCAGTTCCACGCTATTTGCCAGCATTAGATTCATCTGTGAATATTAAGGAAACACCAACAGTTCTAATGAGCCACTCCATTAGGTCAATGAAAATGGGCCAGCATATGGGGGGTTATTTACTGTGCCACATTGCCATCAATAAAACAGGGGCGGTGTGGGAGGCACCAGAGCCTAAAAAGGAGTAACCCAGGAGAAATAAAATCCAATGAACATATCCATGCAAATTACACAAAACCAACTATACATTAAACATACATGTGGGAAGTTCTAGGCTTTGTCACAAGTGAAACTATGTAGAAGACAGCACATAATCTTCCCACATTTGGTGATGCTGGGAGCCTCAGGGACGGCAGGTTGTCACTGCAGCTTCTGAGAAGAACCCTGGCCAACAGGTCATGGGCCTGCTTTTAATTCTGCTTCTGTCACTGATTTGCTGCCCCACACAGGTGCTGAACCTCACTGTGCCTCAGATTTTTGTCTTTAACTCAACATGCGGACCTTGAGAGTCTGTGTGTGATGCACAGAGGGGCTACACACACGTCCCAGGGCCACGAATGGGCCTCGGGGAGCCCCCTCTGGTAAGTGTGGCTGATGAGGAAGGAAAGAGCTGCTCTGCAGAACGCTGCGTGCAGACTGAAGAAAACTACAAGAGCGTATTTATTTTGGCTACACCATAATCTGATAGAAAGTACCTGGATTTCTGTTTTCAAAAACACCATTCTGAAGAATTTTTAAAAAATTTTTTAATTCATTTGCACATATGTTTTCTAAGAACTCTGCTAGTCCCTCTTGTACACACTTTTCTCCCCGCGTCACTCCTGTTCTCTGATAAGCCACAACTCCCGAAGGTCTTTAGAGAGTTCCTGGGGCTATTCTGGTAGAGAAAAATCTTTTCTATTGTTCTTTTCTTGCCATCCTACTTTCTTGTTGGCATCTAGGCAGGGGCCCTCCATACTCTACTTGCTCTGCCCCTGTGTCAGCATCTGAGCTTCTGGACTGAATCTATCCAATGCTGGGTCACCCCAATGCCTCTGGTATAGGCAAAATGGCATTCATGTATGAGTTGTTCAGTATGGTGAATAATCTACTCTCTGCCCAAGCATTAACTTTTGGGAGACTACTGAGAATTCACCATCTCAAATATCTAGAAATATATTCCTTGCTTTCTTCCCAACATGAAGTCTTGGTTGAGGATGATACATTATTTGGTAAATGCATAGCCATTAATGCTCTGGATTTTACTCTAAAAGTCTTAACATATTCAATACTATTGCATGATTTGAGCTTTCCACACAACTGGGAACATCTACCAAATCTGCTTTTACTTATTTACTTTATACCACAGAAGCTGTGTTACTCTCTTCCAAGAAAATTAAATCAAATATAGGAGAACCTCTGTAAGTTGACCATCCAAGAGACTGTAACAAATGTTCAACAGAAGGAGGTGGTCAACATAAGGAACTAGGCCTGCTGTACTGATAGGTATCTGTGGTAAACATCTGGTCTATGAAAATTAAGGAAATGGGCAATGCAGGGTCAACTATGGAGGTTCTGTTATAATTCAATGAACTTGTGAAGAAGCTCATAGAAGCTTACCATTAGCACTGTAGGTAAATGTGAATAATTGAATAAAACAAATAAATAATTACTCTGCATTTTTAGGTTTGAGTTCTTGTGGACATATATGAATAGTTTTATAAAAATATGAGGGTCCAAAATTTTAATTCTTACCCACATTGTTCATTACGCACCTCTGCCTCAACCCCCCTCAACCACTCTGTTTACCCAAGGTCAAGAAGTAAATTCACTATGAAACCAATGAAACTTCAACTTCAGGGCAGCTACCTTACATCAGACCTTTTTAAGACCTTAGGAGAAGCCTAATAATGGTGTATTCAGTTGTATAATCTTTGAATTCCTAAAGCCTAGACATGCCTCTGCCCTAGTTCCAAAACACTTCTTACTCTGTGACTGTGGCTATTCGAGGAGCTGTGTATCCCTTAGATACTAAATGCATTGTGTTATTAAAGAAGTACAACAGGTTCTCACTGACACTAAATCTTCTCCCCTTGGAGTCTATCCATGGGTGCTGCAGTGACCCTTGGAAATGCCCTCCCTGAGGAGGTCTTGGATGAAATATTTTATTAAATATTTAAGAATATATTTCTCTTTGGTAAGTTTCCTGCATGAATGTGCTAATTTGAATAACACATGATGATTCATCGTGGAAAAAATATTATTTGCCGTAAGAACATAGAATTTTCACTATTTTTTTAGACTTGAGCAAAGAAAAGGAAATTAGAAGTTTAATAAAACTTTCTTTGTTTGTTTTTTGGAATGAGGAGAAGAGATAAAATTACCCACATGATAGCTTTATATATTTTCCTTCATTTTTATTACAGAAATGGCAGATGGGAAAAGCAAAAACAAGACGACTGGCTGGAACAATGACTTAGTCTAATTAGAGTTTAGCCAATGGAAAAAAATATATAAGCTAGTTAAAAAGAGTACGTGTGTGATTGTTTAATCCTGAGGTTCACTACAAAAACATATTACAACTTTGGAATACATGGCTTAGGCTATCTTCTGATTCCAGGCAATGAGACCATCTGACAAAATGATATCAATTTTATTCCATACTGTTGAACTTACATACCAGCTTAATCAGCTTGATATGAGTTTTGTAAGAAATAAAACTAGTATGTTAATGAACTTCAGATGAGAGTGATGGAGTCAAAACACAAGCCATTTTGTAATTAATGAAACTGGTGAAAATTTAGAGAAGCTGGGTATAGTTTAATGCTGCCATTTTCTAAATAATCATTCCTTGCACCATATTTTTGAGTAGTATGCCTGAAATAGTGCTTTGCACTTACATGGAATTTAAAAGGTAAAAACAGGCTGCTGACTTTCCTTGGTCATAAAAACCATATTCTGATATCAATCATGTTTTGCATAATCTTGCCCCATCATTGTCTAATGATGAAGATTCTAATTACCCAAGGAAGAATTGTGACATGGGAGAGTCATTTAATTTAAATACAACACATTTTCTCCATTGTTTCAGCATCCTCCTTGCCCAAAATTATTATGTTGATAAAGCAGGTTTAGACGGAATGTTTTTAATGTAGACTAGTATGGAAAATACTTGAATTTAAATGACACCTTCAATAAAAAAGCCATTTATGGAAAAATTATTATTTGTCAAACACTTTACCTACATGTTTTAATTCTTCCCCCAAACTCTGTGAGATATTGGTGTTATTCCATTTTAAAATGAGGAAACCGAGACTTAGATTGTATAAACTTTCACTGTTCACGGAGTGTATAGAACCTTGCTCTAAATCCCAGTTTCCTCATTTGTAAAATGGGATAACACCACATATCTCTTAAAGCTGTGGGGAGAATTAGAGCCTCAGACATATTTATACAGCGATGGTTCCTTGTAGATTGAAAATTTTCTGTTTGTGGTTAGACATGTGGACTCCAAAGCCTGAGTAATTCAGTTTGACTTTTAGGCTTCTGTACTTCTTAGTGAATGAACTTGCACTTATTTAACTCTTTATAAATCATTGTTCTCATCTTTAAGATGAGGATAAAAATAGTACTCCTAACATTTATTGTTATGGAGATGAAATGAGTTAATACAAGTAAATCATTTACAAAGGTACCTTAGAATGTCATCCCATAAAGTGTAGCTCTAATTAATATTTACATAATCTCTTGACAATGGGAACCCATCATTTAGTTTTATATTCCTCAATTTTGACTTTGGAAAAATTTTGCAATAAAGAAAATTGTACAATAACATAAATTGCAGATGTTTGCTGAACTATGAGGCATAGTTGGAGAGAACAATCTCATATTCAAGGTGTCTATCGTTCATGTGGAGGAAGAAACTTAACACATTTATTTATAAGTGAGCAATTCAAAACCACTATGTATTTATTAAATGACCTGTAATCTTCAGATTGAAGCCACTCTGCTTTATTTTTAAACATTATTTTAACCCAGAAGCCAGTATCAAACCTTTTAGAAATAGATAACATGAATATTGTAAACAATTAATAGTATACAAAGCAAAAATGTTATAATGGCTAGTAACTAAACTACAGACTTAAATGTATTTTTCAAAAAAAATTTTTTTTCATTCTGTTCAAATCTGAATGTGACTGAATTGCATTTTCCTTTGTATTGCAAAAGAATATATTCACTGTGCTTTGAATCAGGTGATTCAACAGTCTTTAAGGATGGTTGCAAGGGATTTCAGTGAAGGCAAATACATAAACTGTCATTTGGGATAATCCTGGGCACTGGTTAGTTATCTGGTTAGCTAGAGGCATTTGGGTTTTTACAGCATTTCAGACCAGGCTAGTATTGAAGTGGGAATTAAAAGCATAGGGACCCAATGTCTCTGTCACAAAAATCTGCCTCAAATATACATTTGCCTCTTATCTTGATTCTACTGGGGTAATGTTTGAGCCTTAAAAACATTTCACGAAATGCAAATCAAAACTACTTTGAGGTACCATCTAACTCCAGTAATATTAGCCCATATCACAAAATCCCAAGACCAGAGATGTTGGCGTGGATGTGGAGGAAAGAGAACACTTGTACACTGCTGGTGGGATGCAAACTAATATGGTCCTTTTGGAAAGATGTTTGGAGAACAATTAGAGATCTAAAAATAGACCTGCCATTCGATCCTACAATTCCTCTACTAGGTATATACCCAGAAGATCAAAAATCACATTATAACAAAGATATTTGTACCAGAATGTTTATTGCAGCCCAATTCATAATTGCTAAGTCATGGAAGAAGTCCAAGTGCCCATCGACTCATGAATGGATTAATAAATTGTGGTATGTGTACACCATGGAATATTATGCAGCCTTAAAGATGGAGATTTTACCTCTTTCATGTTTATATGGATGGAGCTGGAACATATTCTTCTTAGTAAAGTTTCTCAAGAACGGAAGAAAAAGTATCCAATGTACTCAGCCCTACTATGAAACCAATTTATAGCTTTCATATGAAAGCTATAACCCAATTATAACCTAAGAATATGGGGAAAGGGGAAAGGGAGGGGAGGGGAGGGTGGAGGATGGGTGGAGGGGTGGTAATTAGTGAGACCACACCTATGGTGCATCTTACAAGGGTACACGTGAAACTTACTAAATGTAGAATATAAGTGTCTGACCACAATAACTAAGAAAATGCCAGGAAGGCTATGTTAACCAGTGTGATGAAAATATGTCAAATGCTCTATAAAACCAGTGTATGGTGCCCCATGATTGCATTAATGTACACAGCTATGATTTAATGATAAAAAAAAAGAAAAGAAAAAGATTCATGCACAGCAAGTAAAAGAGAATGTATAATAGTGTGGTAAGTGTATTGAATTACTGAAAGGCTTTATGATTTTTCTACCTGTGAATCAGATAGAAATCTTGATGTGATTGGGTTGGGGGGGTCACTTTGCATCATTTGTTTGGGTTTTCGTTTAAATTACTGGAGTTTAGTTTGGCTTGTATTTTATTATTTTATCTGTTGCATTTTTTAGTTTAGTTCACATGGCTGGCTCCTTCCTCTTTTCTTCATAGAAAAGTTCAAATATAAGACTCTAAACTAAGCCTGCCATCACCCTGCTTCCTGAGTCTTTCCTAATTTTTTTTCTTCCTATTAGGGTCAATATTCTTGAAAAAGTAAACTGAACTAATTTTCTTCAAGGTTTTCTTTCACTTTCATTACCTGACTAAAAACATTCTTACCTGAGGGTGCTAAAAATTCATTACTGAACAAAACCACTGGCATTTTCTCAGTGTAACACTTCTCAGCTTTCACTTATGCATTTAAAAAAATATCTGTGGACTCTGTACCGTGATCTACGGATTCCACCAGGGTCGACTGAAACTGATGAGCAAAGTATAAGTGAGTCTCCACATTCAGGAAATGGTTAGAGCCTGGATGGGGCAGGGCGGAATAAATGTAGGAGATCGATTTGGGGTAAGACGGTCATTTCTGAGGGGCTGACAACTGAGCTGAAAACTGAAAGATAAGAAAGAAACTGCCACATGATTTAGGGAAACTGTATCCCCAAAAAGGACACTACAGGGGCCCTGAGGCATGAAGGACCTAGCAGTTGGTTGGAATAACTACAAGAAGAAAACCTTTGAGGTATCCATCCCCCTTGACCTTGTCAACATTGGTATTTTCAGATTAATGTGACGGTACGTATAGTCAGGCTACAGTCTGGTCGTTGTTCCCTTCACCAGGAGATGTACCATGCACCTGTGCCCTGTACCCACTGGGTGGGAACTTATTGAACTGCAAACTGGTACAACCTTTATAGAAAGAAGCATGGAGAATCCTCAATGATCTTCCACTTGATCCTACAATCCCATTACTAGATATCTACCCAAGAAAAAAAAGTCATTTTGCCATAAGGACATTGCACTCCAGTGTTTATAGCAGCTCAGTTCACAATTGCAAAATTGTGGAAACAACCCATGTGCCCTTCAAACCATGACTGGTATACCATGGAATACTATTCAGTCCTTAAAAAATGGAAACGTTTTTTTTTTGTTTGTTTGTTTGGTTGCCAGAGCTGGGTTTGAACCCTCCACCTCTGGCATATAGGGCTGGCACCCTACTCCTTTGAGCCACAGGCACCGCCCTGGAAAAACCTGATTTTTAAAAATCTGACAATTCAAGGAATAAAATGTGCAATGATAGGCCAGTAAAAATTGCATGTACAAGTTAGACTTGGGTCCAGTGGCCACAGAGCTCACCGTCACACAGACTTTTTTCCATGCTCACAGTCCAGAGTGGGGGTTGAAAGACTGAGTTTTCCATGCTCACAGTCCAGAGTGGGGGTTGAAAGCCTAAATCCCAAAGGTGCTATCTTCAGGATCTTAGACCTTACCCTTAATTTACTGAATCCTAATATACATTTTTACAAGATCCCCAGTTGGTTTGAGTTTGTTTAAGAACCAGCCATTTGGAGTCAGACTGGCTGAGGTTTACACTATGGTTGTGTAAACCATTTCTTATTACCTGTGTGGCCTGGCCCAACTTAACCTCTCAGCATTTTACTTCCATATCCTTTCTCTTTTGTTCTCAAAAGAATGTATTTATTATGCTTCAAAGTCAGGAGATTTAAAAGCCTTTGGCAATGGTTGTGATGGCTTTCGGAAGCACAGAAAGGCGATGCATGCGGGTACTAACAATTGTCAGGTCTGCTGGCGTGATTAATACAGATAATGTGCATATGAAGTTAGCATATACTATACAGGTGTGCATAAAGTTCGGGTGAAATTTTATTTATTTATTTATTATTTTTTCACTTATCAAATTTTTTTTTATTGTTAAATCATAGCTGTGTACATTAGTGCAATCTCCTGTACCCATTCTAAGATGCACAATAGATGTGGCCCCACCCATTACCCTCCCTCCACCAAAACCTGCCCCCTCCCTTCCCCTCCCTTGGCCCTTTCCCCATAGTCTTGTGCTATAGTTGGGTTATAGTCTTCATGTGAAAGCTATAATTTAGCTTCATAGTAGAGCTGAGTACATTGGATACTTTTTCTTCCATTCCTGAGATACTTTGCTAAGAAGAATATGTTCCAGCTCCATCCATGTAAACATGAAAGAGGTAAAGTCTCCATCTTTCTTTAAGGCTGCATAGTATTCCATGGTATACATGTACCACACTTTCCTAGTCCATTCGTGGGTCGATGGGCACTTGGGCTTCTTCCATGACTTAGCAATTATGAATTGGGCTGCAATAAACATTCTGGTACAGATGTCTTTGTTATATTGTGATTTTTGATCTTCTGGGTATAAACCTAGTAAAGGAATTACAGGATTGAATGGCAGGTATATTTTTAGGTCTCTAAGTATTCTCCAAACATCCTTCCAGAAGGAACGTATTAGTGGGCATTCCCACCAGCAGTATAGAAGTATGCCCTTTCCTCCACATCCACGCCAACATTTCTGGTTTTGGGATTTTGTTATGTGGGCTACTCATACTGGGGTTAGGTGATATCTCAGAGTAATTTTGATTTGCATTTCTTTTATGATTAAGGATGATGAGCTTTTTTTCATGTGTTTGTAGATTGTGCATCTGTCTTCTTTAGAGAAGTTTCTCTTCAAGTCCCTTGCCCACCCTGAAATGGGGTCACATGTTCTTTTCTTGTTAATACGTTTGAGTTCTCTGTGGATTCTGGTTATTAGACCTTTATCGGAGGTATAACCTGCAAATATTTTCTCCCATTCTGAGGGCTGTCTGCTTGCTTTACTCACTATGTTCTTGGCTGTGCAGAAGCTTTTTAGTTTGATCAGGTCCCAGTAGTGTATTTTTGATACTGCTTCAATTGCCTGGGTAGTCGTCCTCATAAAATATTCACCCAGGCCGATTCCTTCAAGAGTTTTCCCTGCACTTTCTTCAACTATTTTTATAGTTTCATGTCTTAAGTTTAAATCTTTGATCCAGTGAGAGTCTATCTTAGTTAATGGTGAAAGGTGTGGGTCCAGTTTCAATCTTCTACAGGTTGCCAGCCAGTTCACCCAGCACCATTTGTTAAATAGGGAATCTTTTCCCCACTGAATGTTTTTAATTGGCTTGTCAAAGATCAAATAATGGTAAGTAGCTGGATCCAGCTCTTGGTTCTCTATTCTGTTCCAGACATCTACTTCTCTGCTTTTGTGCCAGTACCATGCTGTTTTGATCACTATGGATTTATAGTACAGTCTCAGGTCTGGTAGCGTGATTCCTCCTGCTTTGTTTTTATTGCTCAGTAATGTTTTGGCTATTCGAGGTTTTTTCTGATTCCATATAAAACGAAGTATTATTTTTTCAAGATCTTTAAAGTATGACAATGGAACTTTAATAGGAATTGCATTAAAATTATATATTGCTTTGGGCAGTATGGACATTTTAACAATGTTGATTCTTCCCAGCCATGAGCATGGTATGTTTTTCCATCTGTTAACATCTTCGGCTATTTCTTTTCTTAGAGTTTCATAGTTCTTTTTGTAGAGATCTTTCACGTCTTTGTTAGGTATACTCCCAAATATTTCATCTTCTTTGGCACTACTGTGAAAGGAATAGAGTCCTTGACTGTTTGTTCGGCTTGGTTATTGTTGGTATATATAAAGGCTACAGATTTATGGGTGTTGATTTTGTAGCTTGAGACATTTCTATATTCTTTGATCACTTCTAAAAGTTTTGTAGTAGAATCCCTAGTGTTTTCCAGATATACGAAGAGTGAAAGTATATCATCTGCGAAGAGTGAAAGTTTGATCTCTTCTGACCCTATGTGGATACCCTTGATCACCTTTTCTTCCCTAATTGCAATGGCTAAAACTTCCATTACAATGTTAAAGAGCAATGGAGACAATGGGCAACTTTGCCTGGTTCCTGATCTAAGTGGAAATGATTTCAATTTAACTCCATTCAATACGATATTGGCTGGGGGTTTGCTGTAGATGGCCTCTATTAGTTTAAGAAATATCCCTTCTATACCAATTTTCTTAAGTGTTCTGATCATGAAGGGATGCTGGATATTATCAAAAGCTTTTTCTGCATCGATTGAAAGAATCATATGGTCTTTATTTTTAAGTTGGTTTATGTGTTGAATTACATTTATAGATTTACGTATATTGAACCAGCCTTGAGACCTTGGGATAAATCCGACTTGGTCATGGTGTATAATTTTTTTGATGTATTGTCGGATTCTGTTTGTTAGGATCTTATTGAGTATTTTAGCATCTATATTCATTAGTGATATTGGTCTATAATTTTCTTTTCTTGTTGGGTCTTTCCCTGGTTTGGGGATCAAGGTGATGTTTGCTTCGTAGGATGTTCTGGGTAATATTCCTTCTTTTTCTATATTTTGGAAGAGGTTTAGTAGTATAGGTACTAGTTCTTCTTTAAATGTTTGGTAGAATTCTGACGTAAAACCATCTGGTCCTGGGCTTTTCTTTTTAGGGAGATTTTGTATAGTTGATGCTATTTCAGAACTTGATAAAGGCCTGTTCAACATTTCCACTTCGTTCTGGCTAAGTCTTGGTTAGGTGGCGTGCTTCCAGGTATTGGTCAATTTCTTTCAGACTTTCATATTTGTGAGAGTAGAGTTTCTTGTAGTATTCATTAAGGATTTTTTGAATTTCTGAGGGGTCTGTTGTTATTTCATCATTACCATTTCTGGTTGATGAAATTAGAGATTTTACTCTTTTTTTCCTGGTTAGGTTGGCCAAAGGTTTGTCTATTTTATTGATCTTTTCAAAAAACCAGCTTTTGGATTTATTGATCTGTTGTATAGTTCTTTTGTTTTCAATTTCATTTAATTCTGCTCTGATTTTGGTTATTTCTTTTCTTCTGCTGCGTTTGGGATTGAAGTGTTCTTCTTTCTCCAGTTGCTTGAGATGTTCCATTAAGTTATTGACTTCCTCTCTTTCCATTTTCTTGAGGAAGGCTTGCAGTGCTATAAATTTCCTTCTTAGGACTGCCTTTGCAGTATTCCAGAGGTTCTGGTAATTCGTGTCTTGATTGTTGTTTTGTTCCAAAAATATGGTGATTTCCTTCCTAATCTCATCTATAACCCATGTATCCTTCAGCATAAGGTTGTTTAGCTTCCATGTTTTTGTATGGGTATGCAGGTTCCTGTTGTTATTGAGTTCAACTTTTATTCCATGATGGTCTGAGAAGATGCAAGGAATAATTTCTATTTTGTTAAATTTGCTGAGGTTAGATTTGTGGCCTAGGATGTGGTTGATTTTGGAGTATGTTCCATGGGCCGATGAGAAGAATGTGTATTCAGTTTTTTGGGGATGAAACGTTCTGTAGATGTCTGTTAAGTCCAGATGTTGAATGGTTGAGTTTAAATCTAAGGTTTCTTTGCTTAGCTTCTTTTTGGAGGATCTATCCAGGACTGCAAAAGGGGTGTTAAAATCTCCAACTACTATGGAAGTGGAGGAAATCGAGTTACTCATGTCTGTTAGAGTTTCTCTTATAAATTGAGGTGTGTTGTGGTTGGGTACATAAATATTAATAATTGAGACCTCATCATATTGAGTATTACCTTTAACAAATATGAAGTGTCCATCCTTATCCTTAATTATTTTGGTTGGTTTAAAGCCTATTGCGTCTGTGAACAGGATTGCAATACCTGCTTTTTTCTGCTTTCCATTTGCCTGGAATATAGATGACCATCCTTTCACCTTGAGTCTATATCTGTCTTTTAATGTAAGATGCGATTCTTGGATGTAGCAGATATCTGGCTTTAGTTTTTGTATCCAGTCCGCCAACCTATGCCTCTTTAGAGGACAATTTAAACCATTCACATTAATTGAGAGTATTGATAAGCCTTTTGAGAGACCGGTGGACATTTTTAATCCTTTTGTGACTGTGGAAGTTGGAATTTGATCAAAAATTTTTTGGGTGGGTTTACTTTTATGGTGGAGAATTACGCTGGTCTTTATGGAGGATAGGTCTAAGAATGTCCTGGAGAGCTGGTTTAGTTGTGGCAAATTTCTTCAACATGTGAATGTCGTTGAAGTATTTAATTTTTCAGTCATAAATGAAGCTCAGTTTATCTGGGTACAGGATCCTGGATTGAAAGTTATTTTGTTTTAGGAGATTAAAAATCAATGACCATCCTCTTCTAGCTTGAAAGGTTTCAGCAGAGAGATCTGCAGTTATTCTGATATTCTTCCCCTTGTAGGTAATGGTTTTCTTTCATCTGGCAGCTTTCAGAATTTTCTCCTTCATATTAACTTTAGTGAAATTGATTATGATGTGTCTGGGGGATGTCTTATTTGGGTTGAGTTGTGGTGGAGTTCTGAAACTGTCTGCTATCTGAATTTCAGAATCTCTTGGCGTGTCTGGAAAGTTCTCCTTCATAATCTCATGGAGAAGAGACTCTGTGCCTTGTGAAGCCACTTTGTCCCTTTCAGGGATCCCTTTAAGACGAATATTGGTTTTCTTCAAATTATCCAAGAGCTCTCGGAGAGAGTGGTCTGTTTTTGCTCTCCATTTCTCTTCTTCTTTGAGGGTTTGGGAGCATTCGAAAGTTTTGTCTTCAATGTCAGAAATCCTTTCTTCTGCTTGTTCCATTCTGTTACTGAGGGATTCTACTGTGTTTCTCAGATCTTTGAGGGATGCAACTTCTTGTCTCAATGTGTCGAAATCTTTGGTCATTTGGTCTTTGAAGCCGTTGAATTCTTGAGATAACTTTTGGAATTCTAATTTGATCTTATTTGCTATCCAGATCCTGAATTCAATTTCTGACATCTCAGCTATTTGTTTGTGCATTGGGTCTTGTGCTGTTTCTGCCCCATTGATCCTTGGGGGAGTTGATCTACTCTGATTATTCATATTGCCAGAGTTTTTCTGTTGATTTCACCTCATGATTGTTTTTCACCATTGCCTCTGTCTGTCCTCAGAGTTGGGGTGGTGTCTCTCCAAGATTAGATCCCAGTGGGATCACTGTATTGTTGCTGGATCTTTGTAGGGAGTGACCCTGTTTAGTTCCTCTGGGGCTGCTCTAGCTAAGGAGTTCTGGTTGTGGAAGCAGCTCCAGTTTGTGATAAACCCGGATCCAGCAACAGGGCTGGGGGTGGTGCACATGGTTCTGGGAGTGCCAGGCGCCCAATGACTTTGGCACAGAGAGCCCAGGGCTCCAGCAGTCTCTGGCCAGGAGAAGAGCTCTAGGCAGAGGCAGGGAGGGCTCCAAAGGGCACGCAGCTACCAGAGTCCCCGTTCATCTGGACACAGGAGGGAGGATGCAGGGTTGCGTGGCTCCCACAGTTCCTGGTCAGGGAATGTGAATGTGGAGGCCCGGTGGGTGCGGGTCACCCATCGGGGGTCACTGAACAGCTCTTATGGAGGTCTGGGCTGTGCCAAGCCCAGGAGTTTGAGGTTGCTATGAGCTGTGATGTCACGGCACTCTACCCAGGGCAACAGCCCAAGGCTCCAGTGTGCCAAAACCGTCTCACTCTGCCCCTAAGGATTAAGGCTGTAAGGCAGCTCAGTCCCCGCCTTTAGGCTGCTCAGTCAGTAGATTACTTTGACCCGCCCAATCCTTGCTCAGAGACCCTGAGGGCGGAACTTGCTGGGGCAGTTCTTTCACAATGGCTTCTTGCGCCCAGCTCAGTGGCTCAGGCTGGGGCTCCAGACAATGCCCAAAGTTCTCCACACTCCTGCTCAAGCTCTCCCCAAGGCAGTTCAACTGAGTGCCAAGTCCAAGAACACCGAAACAGTTCACAGGTAAGGCCTTTCCGGTTTGCAGTCTCACTGCTGCTTGTACTTATGGTTGCCTGCGTGATTAGGTCGATCAAACACACGCAACCACTTGCCAGTTTTCCACTGTTTTTGTCCTCCTCTTGGGGTCCAGAAGTCCCTTTCTGGCTCCCTGTACCCTCAAAGGGATGATTATAGGCAGATTCCACCGGCCAGAGATGCCTGGAGTCTTATCTCCCCAGACTCGCTATTCCCAGTTGCAGGGAAGCTATTACTCGGCCGCCATCTTTAATCCTCTGCCCGGGTCCAATTATAAATAGTTGACTATTTCAAATTGCATACAAACTTTATGGACACCCTGTACACTGGTTTGTAGCATGTGAACAATAGTTAAATTTCTCCTACTTACTGAATCAATTAACAATTAAGCATCATTTAATAAATATAGGTAAAGTTGACTAGGGTTAGCAGAGAATTGATGACAGAACTTATTACCTCCACTGGGAGTAATCTGAGGGAAGGTGCACCATATGACTCAGATAATTAGTTTCTTAATGCATTTTCCCCCCAGTGATGGCTCCAGATGCCTTTTCAGGAAAATCTTGTCAGATATCTTCATGTTATACTATTCACTGAGCCTAATAAGGCTAGAAAATTAAGGCAGTCAGATCAAATAGGAAATGAAAGGTAACTCTGGTTGAACTATTTGTTCTGGCTTTGTCCTCCTGAGGAGGGAGAGCAAGACCACAGTGGCATGAAGTGCTTTCTTTGCATTTTCCTAAGGCTTTCCTGAATCATGAGCAGTAGCAGAGCCGCGTCTTATCGAAGACAAGCACCAGACACCAGTGAGAGGCTGCAGTGACCTCTGTGCCATTTCATGTTGGGTAACAGAGCTGAAACCTCACTGCATTAAAAAACAACATAACCAGTTTGAGTCAATGAAAAAAATTATTTGTTGAGTACCTACAGTTACAGGAACTGTGTTAAGTCCTGGGGAGAAAAAAGATGAATGAAACTGGATACGCTACCTTTAGGAACTAATGGTCCAGAGTACCGAGGGAGGCATATTGATTATGTAGATAAAAATGCTTAGCTCTGTAGCAAAACCTCAGTTTGGAAATGAAGTCAGCTACTAAAGATCAAATATAGCCTCATCCTTTGTATATTTCATTCTCCACATGAACAAGCCTCCCAGAAAGAGGCTTGTTAGAAAACAATTCTGAACCAATCCTGAAACAATCCCTCACCAGCTTCCTAAACTGGAATCGTTCATTGCTGCCATCACTCCCTGTAAGAAGGAATGATGACCCCACTCATCTTTTTTAGGTTGCTCACTATTTACCTTGCATGTCTTCTTTTTCAAAAACCTCTGTTGTACTTAATTTTCCTTGGAAGACTTAGGATCTGATTATTCCTCTGTGGCCCTATGCCATGTTGTACATTTCCACTGTCAGGATACTTTCTTGTTAAACTACAGTTATTTCTTTCCTAGATGGTCTCTCCCTCTAAAATACAACAAGTCTTGCTAAACTTGGTATCTCTAGCAACTGGTAATGCTGCTGGTGCTTCACAGAAGTTTGTTGGATGGATAAGCAGAGATTAACTAGATAGGTTATTTGCTTGATATAGATTCACATTTATTGCAATGTTTAAATCCCAAGCAGGTTAAACTTATATATGCAAGGAAATCACATACTGACTTCAGCAAAAGAGAAGTGTGAATATGTTATTTGGGTACTATCAGTGATCTTTGAACATGTTAATTGGTTAAATGTTATTATTTCATGCAATCTACCTTGTTTCAACCATATGCTTCTTTTGTACTCTTCTTTGCCTCTTTTAGACCAGTCTTCAATGCCACACATCATAAAAGAGGGGATAGAAAGAGTAGTTGCTTGATTTTTCTTCTAAAGTTTATGGGATTTCTGACAAATCAATGAACTCTAAGAGTAACAATATTTTTGAGACATAAGAATTTTCAGAGAGTACTATTGATCACAGTCTAACACACAGCATCATTTACCTTGGCACCCAAAATACGATCCTCCTTTTTGAAGTTTGATTAGATTTGAGTTGAAAAATCAACCCAAAATATATCTGGTGAATAAAATGGGTTTATCAATCTATAACATCTTGTATTAAAAAAATTCCAAAGAGGCTTTCAAGTAATGAAACTAACATACTTCATTGAGTGGCTTGTGAAAGAATAATTCTAAACCAGCCCTGAAGATACATACATGCCGCTGTCTTTTAAAAAAGGTGTTAATTTGACTGTAAAGACTCATATTTATATTTTGTGCTGTATTTATTTATCTTTATTTAGTTCATTACTTCATTCAAACAAATACTAAAAGAGTAGTTACTATGTGTCAACCATGATCTAGTCTCTGGGATCCCAGCGGTACACAAAACAAAATTCACATACTTAGGGAATTGAGTACATCTGAGGTTTAGAGATAGGAATCAAACAAATATGTAATTTCAAAATGATTACAGTTGCTAAGACAAAAACCAAATCATGGTGAGAGGACAGAGAGTGATGGAGGACCTCTGTGATCAGATGGCATTGTGGAATCAGGGTGAAGTGGTGG
The DNA here is from genome assembly GCF_027406575.1 of Nycticebus coucang. NCBI lineage: Eukaryota > Metazoa > Chordata > Mammalia > Primates > Lorisidae > Nycticebus > Nycticebus coucang. The sequence goes on from NC_069802.1 coordinate 6,527,266, forward strand.
CCTTGTGACATCTGGAGGAAGAGCCTTAGGTAGAGAGGCCCATAAGAACAAGGGCCCTAGGAAGGCCTCAGCTTGTCCATGAACCAGGTTGCGTCTGTGGGATCAGATTGACGTGATTGAAGGAAAATTGTAGGAGATGAGGTCTGGGAGCCACTTTCAGGTCAGATAGGGTGGTGTCTCACACTAGTTATCAACAAGTTTTCTCTGAGTGAGGTGAGAAGTCACTGGAGGGCTTTCTCGGGGAAGAGGCACGTGGGAGGTAGCTAGGGTGACTTTTTAGCCAGGCTCCCTGATCCTGGGGTATCCATATGACTGAGAGAGTCAACAGGTGGGAGGGATTAAGCTCTTTGAACTTTTGATATGTAGTTAGTTTAGGAAACCCAGTTTACTTCCCTGTGGGAAAAAAACTAGTTTCTACACCATCTGTACTCTGGGCTGTTAGCAACCCCCCACTCACCGTTTACCCGGCTTCCCTTTCTCTCCAGTCTTCTTGGGGAGGTGGGATTCTTGCAACCCTATCCTTTGGCATTTTTTTTTTTTTTTGTAGAGACAGAGTCTCACTTTATGGCCCTCGGTAGAGTGCCGTGGCCTCACATGGCTCACAGCAACCTCCAACTCCTGGGCTTAAGCGATTCTCTTGCCTCAGCCTCCTGAGCAGCTGGGACTACAGGCGCCTGCCACAACGCCCGGCTATTTTTTGGTTGCAGTTTGGCCGGGGCCGGGTTTGAACCCGCCACCCTCGGTATATGGGGCCGGCGCCTTACCGACTGAGCCACAGGTGCCGCCCTATCCTTTGGCATTTTTACAATTCTGAAGAGGCCAGAGAGGGGCTGCGTTTTCTCGGTTTCCTGAACCTGAGTTAATGTAAGCCGTCTCCAGGCCTTCCCCAACTTCACGGATGTTTAAACTCGCCTAAGTTTTATGCTTCAGTGTCCTTTGCCCAGGCCCCTTTCAAACCAGGTGGGGGTTCGAGCACTGTGATCCCCGACAGCAGCCTGGTTTGGCTTCTGTGTGTTTGCTGTGCGTTTCATAGATTGTAGCACAGTGGTTCAGAACTTAGAGACTCAGCCTAGGAGGACCCTTCGAATTTCATGCTAAATACCTGTGTGTGAAATGTGAAGGTGTACTTTTGTCTTTAGAGATGGAAAATTTCATTTTATACCAGTTCCTCAGGAAGATCTGTGATTCCAAAAACTGCTGTTGCAAAGGAATGAGGACGATTAAGTTTAGGCAAGAAATGATGGTGCTGAATAGGGAGGGAGCAATAATGGAGGTGCTGAAATATGGTTGGTTCCAGGATTTATCAGGACATAATTAATTTATAATCATCCCTAATGTATGCATGTATTTATTTCCTAATGTAGATATAGTTTAAATCCTTAATAATGTTGAGTGACTTGGAGCAAAAGTTGGACTTACCCAAATCATTTGTAAGCCGTGTGATCTTAGCATCTTTCAACCCCAACTTGCTTATGGACAAACTGTATTTTAATGAGGTTAAACTGTAGATAAGTATGCTCTGTAGATGAAAGAGGTTCTTTAGTACAGTACCTAAATTTAAAAACACTGGAATCACAATTTCTAGATTTCAATCTACTGTCTCCAATATTACTAGGCATGTGGCATTTTGAAAGTCATTTACCCACTCTGGCCTTTATTTACTCATTTAAAATAGGAATAGTATAAGTAGTTTATCTCCTAGGAATCTGTGCAAATGCCACAGATATCACAATCCATGCAAACTGTTCTTATAGTGTCTGTCATATGGTCTAGAATTTTACTTAATTGACATCTTTTATGACTTCATAATTTGCAGAAAGGACCTCTAGGAGAGTATGAACTGCAGTGCAAAAGAAGTAGAGCTCACTCTCAGAAAGTTACTATTGTTTTCGTTAGTTGAAGATGCTATTGATTTTAGTAGGATATGCCTTTTGAATTATTTGTCCAAGACAGGTAATTTTTCATGTTTTCAGTCAGTAAGTGTGCATAACCCTCAGTTTAGGATGGGCAGAGACACTTAAAGACTGAGAAACAAAAATGGATACAAATATGAATAATTTCACGAAACTTGGAAAGTGCATGGGCCATTTTCACCTAGGACTCTTGTTGTTATACACTAGATCCCCTGAATTGTTAGAGAATGTTTTCAGGTACATTTGGGAGCACCCAAATCTTTTCACACAAATTACCTTCATAAATCAATGTTTTCACTAATCTTTCTAGTTTCAGCCAGATTAAAAATTACAAATAGAGACCTTGCTGAGATTTTTGTATGTTCTGATATTTAGTGTGCATTACGATGTTCTCTGTACACAGTTGATTTTCTGGCAAACAACTGAAATATTATTTAAGCTCAATGATTACAAGAGAGAGTTCAGGACCCGTTCTCCCAACCCCCACCCCAGGGATCCTGATTTTGTAAAACTGAAGGTACAGTTAAGTCAATATTTAACCAAATTTTCATTTGTTAAAACCCTTTGAAGGATCTTCTCAGCACTGGCGCAATGTTATGGATGTATACAGTATTTGAAAAGACATTCAATTAAGCACTTTGGGAACCTTCTGGAAAAAGCTATATATAGGCCAGTTATGACCGGTTTTAAACATTACTTTATGTTTTCACTCGGTTAAGTATAGCACAGCCACGCATGATCCTCCTCCATGAGACAGCTGAACAGAAGGACCATGTTCCAAAGAGAGCAGCAATCTGTTGCTGTTAGCTTTAAAGAATTCTGCCCCAGTACTTGAGAGCTGGGATTTGCAGGCCAATTTTTGACCACAATTTTCATCCTTTGAGAATATATTTTTTTAAAAAGTTGATAGGAACCATTTATTGAACTCTTCTTATTTCCCAGATGCTTTATGGACAATGGCACATAATATGAACATCTCGGGAGATAGTTTGTGTCATTAGCATTTTCCGATGAGTAAATTGAAGCACTAGGTGACTTAGTATTTCAAAATTTCACCGATAATAGGAAGAAATGACATTCAAATTGGGTTCTGTATGATTCCATTGTCCTGCCTAATAAGAAACCACGCTACCCTTTAAACAAGGAGAGGGAGCAGTGCGTGGTTCCACAGATCTTATGTCGGGAAGTTTGAATGGTGACCTTTAGATTTGAGGCTGGAATTAAATTTATTATGCTATGTCACTGATTTCACATAAACTGTGACCTTTAACTCCATGGTGTGCAGGTGATATAAACAATTTTACAAGAGGCAGCTGTCTTGGTTCCTTCTAGAAGTTTACTTGAGAGGAAGAAGAGCTGAGAGAAGGGAGGCCGCCTTCCTCTGAGAGGAGCAGAGGAGCTTTCCAGGGAGTGATCTTAGAAGGTGTGTCCACTAGGAATATTGAGGGAGCTGTTAACATTTACATTTGAAGGACTGTCCAGTTTCAAGAAAGCAGAGAAATGAACTTTGAGAAAATAACTTCTTGGCAAAGAAAAACTGAGAGAATAAATTCAAAATGTATGCAGAATGCAATAAAACATTCTTTGAGGTCATACAGATATAATCAAACTAAAAACAAGTGTCTGTCTACCCTAGAGGAGTGAAAGCAGGTGTGTGAGGCTGTGGGCAGGTGCACTGCTATACCCTGAGCCATTGCGCAGTAAGTGATAAAAAGTGAAAGGCAGGGTCATGATATTGCAAAATCATCATTTTGTGGGGAACAAGGTGGACCCTGAAGTGGTGATCTGTTCTCCAAACATTCTGCCTAAAGGATGTTATATTCAAATATTGTACAAATCTGAAGTTCCGATCTCATGAATCCCCCTCCTGGTGAGGGTCTTCAAGGCTACTAAACTTCAGGCCTGCTACCACGGCAGCCTAGGAACATGCCATTTGTATCCTGATGCTTTGCAAGTTGAGAAGCAAAACTCAGTTAAAGTAAGTTCCGCTGAACACAAGCATCATTGTCTCTGACTATCAAACCTGAATTGGCTTCTCTAGTCTGATGTAGTTCACTGGGTATAGACAACATTGTTTAAAGGAACCAATTAAAGTGGGAGAAAGGACAGAGCTGAGTAGGGCTTGGCATTAATTCAGTGTCATGCTAGAAGCTGTCCCACTATTACAGGGCATGAGTTACAGTGAGGGGAAGTAAGGCCAGAGGGAGCAACATGGTTTTTTTATTTTTTTATTTTTGGAGAATCCAATCATTTCTGTATGCATCCATCCACTAATCTATTTGTTCATTCAAACATGATATTACATCCTTGCATCATATCAACTCTTAAGGGGATAGACAAATGTATAAAAAAGAGTCTTTACCCTCAGTAAACTGATACTCTATCAGAGGTCCTCAAACTTTTTAAACAAGGGGCCAGTTCACTGTCCCTCAGACCGTTGGAGGGCCAGACTATAGATAAAAAAAAAAACAGCTATGAACAAATTCCTATGTACACTGCACACATATCTTATTTTGAAATAAAAAAAAATACAATCACACCGCCTCATGTGGCCCACGGGCCGTAGTTTGAGGACCCCTGCACGGTTGAATACATAACAAATACTCTCAGACCCGTGAAAGGTCCTTGGCTGAGGCAGTTACGAGATGACTAATTGCTAAGAGCTTGGCTGTTTTCATAGATTGTGGAGCTATAGAGAGAGTGGATGTTGAAGAACAATTTCCTCCAATGTTGTTCTGAAGTCCAGGAATCGAAACAAAGGAAGCAAGAGTGACCAAGTGTGCCCACTAGACTTCTAGAGGTGATGAAAAAGTTTTATTTTGAAGTAGGAACCAAAGTAGCCCAGAATGGTGTCCTGAACAAATCAAAGTCTAATGTGGCTGAACTGGGAAAGAGCAACAGCTGGGGTAACGACGACGGTGACGTGTCCAGGATGAGCACCTGCAGCCTTCAGGGCAGGCTTTGGATATGAATTGAGTTAGAGCTCAGTGAAATTAAGTGGTTAACAATACGATCTGTTTAAATGTAGAATCTGTTGGGCTGAAGGTAGAATAGGAAGAAAAAGGAAAACTGAGCTCTGTGGTTGTAGGAGGAAGGTAGCTCTGACTTCATGTGTGTAAGGCAATGCTAGCAGAGATTGGAAGAGATGGTGTGGCCACATACAGAAACTAAGGAATGATTTAATAGCTTAGAAATGACAATTGGGAAAGAAAAGAAAATATTTTCCTGGTACTCCATTTCTGGAGTTTCGTAAAAGGAGGAAAGTTGGGAGCTCCATGGAAGAAAAGAATATACAGATAGGTCATGCTTTTAGAAAAGTATTAGGTCACAGGTCCAGAAGAAAGACAGGGTGTTTGTTATTGTATATGAAGGATGGGAGTACTAAATATGAATCAAGGAAGAAAGAGCGATCTTAAAAATATACTAAATCAGTTACATATATTGTGTGAAAGAGTTAATGACATGCCACCTATCTATATATGCAGCTTTCTTTATATTAGCAGTTCTCTTACCACTCTGGATACCCCCGAAATGCTTGAGGGTCATAAACATGTCATCAAATCATGTGATCGATGCTACTTCCTTGTTTAATGTATCAATCTTGTGTTTAGTACTCTAATGAAACACCTCACTGAATTACAATCATGGATGTAACCTGAACTTTGAGAAATAAGCTAATATATACATATTATAATAATAGCTAATTAAAGGTGTTATAATAGCTATATAATAGTTGCTAATAAAAGCCAATAATAATATACATATTAGTAACAGTAACGTTTGTCAATCTGCAAGGATGTTCAGTAGAAGACCTGTAATTTTCACAGCAAAAGGAAAGACCTGACTAAATGCATAAATAAACGATTGGCTTTAGACATGGCAAAGAATCGTTGTTTCTTTGGAACTGATGAACTGGTCTGCTTTAGGGGTAAAGGGTTAGCTTGCATAACAAACAAACAAACAAACAAACAAAAAACAACAAAAAATCCCCCACCTGAACTGTTAGGTCAGTGTTTTCATTGCTATAAGACTGACAAAGGAACTCTTTTTAAAATCTATAATTAATTATTTTTGAAATATTGAAGCAATTTATTTGCTTCCTTTAGTCACCATTTTTTAATCACGCCCTTTTACTAATTTGACCCTTGTCAACATGAAGAGTGAGGATTCCAAGAAGTAATTTAAACTTTTGCATGAAGTTTTATATTATTCACAGAGGGTAACAGAAATAGCTTACCAAAGAAGGACCAGAATAATTATAACAAAATTTTAATTAAATCTGTTTACTATTTCATGAAATAGTATTTTAACTTCTCAGTCAAATAATATTCTTTATGCATATGAGAAGCGAACTTCTTCCATTCTAAACATCAAGAAAAATCTATCACTTGACCAAGATGAATTTCTATTGGATAATATGTTCATCAAATGTTTTAAAATTGATTCTTTATTTGAAAATATAAATGCCATGCTTTGTTTTCTATAGTGTGAAACCATGAATTTCTACAGTACCATATTATCTTGGAGTTTAAAAGACATCATATATAATAGTTATCAATAAGCAAACCTGGTTATTACACCTTTGAAAATGCTCATAAATCTCTCTCATGATGTTCTGAGATATCCTAGGAAAGATCTCACATGTTCTCATGAATAAATCCTTTTAGCCTCCCATATGACAAGGTCACTCACGTTTGAGTACAAGTCATCAGTGCCTCTAGTAATAGAGTTTAAGTAAAACTAGGGGCTCAAATTATGTCTTTTGTAATGCCAAGGTCCATGCCTGTGTTAAGTTGCTTGGAGCCAGAATACTACCCCATACTGTAGAGTCAAGGACAGATCTAAAACTTGGCCGTCCAATCACAAGAGCCGTGAACTAAGTAGCCCTAAGCAAGTCATGGGTATAGCACTCCCCTTCATAAATTTGGGGCTGAGTCTTCCACAAGCCAGCCCCATTGTGAAGTGACTACAACCCAGGATGCTTGCAGAAGAATTCTCCTTTGGAAGATGAGCTCATAAGCAAAATTTAGCAAATACATGGAGAAAACCAAAACCGTGAAATCTTACCTTTGAAGAAATAGTTATCATAATCATAACAACTACAACAATAGCAGCTACTTAATAAGCACAAATTATATACCAAGCACTGTACTAAATGCCTTAGATATAGTTCACATTATTGTCCTGAAAACTCTGTGAGATAACTATTATTATTTTTGCCCTATTATGGGTCAGGGAAGTGAAAGACGTAAGTGATGGTGCCAGAATTATAACTCAAATGTATAAGTGGAGTATGTATATTCTTTGCTACTTTACTCTACTGCAATCTGAAAGGCCTTAAGTTTGCGTATAATTCATAGTACCAAGTAGATTAAATAATAAAAGTATAAAGTAATAAACATTTTATTATTAGGTGGTTGTAAAATGAAAGCTTTAGAAAACATGAAATTAAAAATATGGTCATTGAAATAAAAGTTGAAATGATGAGCCACAAGGAGTGTAACCGAAGCTTGCATTGTTGAACTGAAACATTAAGTTGAGTAAACACCCATTTGTATAATTTAAAATGTGTGTGCATACTTTTATATCTATCTATATGCCTATCTAGCTATGTATATGTATCTAGAGGCTTAAAGAGTATCATTTCTGCTCTTTCAATATTTCAAAATTCCTCATAAAATAAAAAATAAAAAACAAAAGTAAAACAATAAGATAACACATCAGTGATCTGGGTATCATCTTAGATCTGAAAGTAGGCCAAAATTAGCACCTCAAGTATGCACTGTATAATTTGTTTTTCTTTTGAGAAATGTTCTTTCTCTGTTACCTTGGATAGAGTGCAGTAGCCTCATCTTAGCTCACCGCAACCTCAAACTCCTGGGCTAAAGAGATCCTCTTATCTCAGCCTCCTACTGCTAGGACTACAGGTGTGGGTCATGATGCCCACTGCTTTTTCTATGTTTTAGTACAGATGAGTCCAGCTCTTGCTCAGGCTGGTCTCCAAATCCTGACCTCAAGAGCCTTGCCTGCTTTGGTCTCCCAGAGTGCTAGGTTTACAGGTGTGAGCCATGTCCCCCGGGCATTTTATAAATTTAGAGGCATTAATTGTCAATCTACCCTGACTTGGCTGGACTTTCGCTCAGGCTAATTACATTTTTACATTTCTAAAAATAAAATTCCTGGTTTAGGAGCTATATCAGAATATTAATTTATCAGATGACATATTTTGACCTTTACATATGTAGGAAATAGCTAAAGGAAGATTAAACATTTCCTTCATTGGTTGGATTTAGTTTTGTCTTTTATATAAATAATTTAATTTTCATAAGTGTTCTTTTTTTAATTTGCTCATTCCTGCTGAGATTGGAAAATAAATAAGATTATAAGCAGATAGGAAATCTGTGCTTAATATTGTCATCAGTTCATTCTGGATCAATTGGTCAAATATAGGAAGTTGACTTAATTCTAAGATGCTGTGTGCAAGATATCATGAATTTAACTGGAACTTGTCCAACCTTAGTAGGTGTATCCTTGACCTAAAAACATACATTTGCATCCTGGGTACTGATAACTACCAAGTCCATTTTTATTCAAGGTTTGAATACAAATGAATTCCAAAAGTATATACAATGATTGCTTAGATCAGCATAGCTGCTATGCTAATATTTCATTTACAAAGTAGATATTAGAAAACTCTATTATTTTGGTGTGGTATCCTAAAATCAAAGAGACTTCATTTTCAGGGTCTTGAGATTTTGACCCATAACGTTTAAATGACCTTTTAAAAACAGACTTAGTTTTGAATCATCTAATTCAGGACTATGAATAAGCCAAAAACCATCACCATACAAATATATGATTAAGATAATTTGAAATGGTTGGTATCAGGCAGATTCTATAAGCAGGTCAATGTCTCTTAATGAAGAGAACTTTGTCAAGATTAATGAATAACAATCTGAAGCCCCCATATTCCCTAACAAAAATACTAGTCAATAGTTTAACAATCAGTTGAGCTAGAGAGTATGATACAGATGCAATAAATTATTTGGGTATATTCTTTCAGAAAATTAATAGCTAATTGCCTGCAATGATACTTCCATAGGCAATGAGGTATACATTCAGTATAAACCCAAATAGTCTTCTGGTAAAGTTCATGGGCTTTGCAGTATAGTATTACCGGATGAGTTATTTAAACTCTCTGTGATCCAGTTTCCTCATCTGTTCTAAGAGAAAGTATAATGTTGCCTCCTGGAACTGGTATAAAGTATTCAATGAAATTGCAATTGTGCTTAGCAGTTAATATATTTGAAAACTATTAATAATACCTATTACTACTACAATAGCTATTAAATTCCATTTAGTATTATTTAGCACTTATTAAGACATGTAGAAGGATATCAGAAAACTCAAATGAAAAGGAATACTAAAAAAGGTAATGAAACAGATTTGATTGTACATTTACAAACGCTAAGTTGATTCAAAGTTAATTTTAAAAGCATCCAAATAACTCTTTAGAGATTTTCTTTCTCTACGTGAGGAACAGTGTGAAAAGGATGAGGCAAGTTATTCTTTTACCTTCCACAGGGAACTCGGTATTATGTTTTGTCTTGTGATGTCAGGACTCTGTGATATTTTATCTTTAGCATTAATGTTATGGTATCAGAAAACTTTGCTCATTTACGTGAATAACATTTAAATATGTTGCTTCTGGCTCAGCACCTGTAGCTCAAGCAGCTAAGGTACCAGATACACACATCAGAGCTGGTAGGTTCAAATCCAGCCCCGGCCTGCCAAACAACAATGATGACTATAACCAAAAAATACCCAGGTGTTGTGGAGGGTGCCTGTAGTCCCAGCTACTTGGGAGGCCGATGCAAGAGAATTGCTTAAGCCCAGGAGTTGGAGGTTGCTATGAACTGTGATGCCAGACACTCTACCCGGGGTGATAGCTTGAGGCTCTGTCTCAAAAAAAAAAAAAAAATATATATATATATATACACACACACATATATGTTGCTTCTATCTTAATGTGTCTCATTACATACAAAGAGTAAACATTTCTACCAAATTAAGTCAATGGGAAAACAGTGCACAGTACAAATTTACTTTGTAACAAATTTTGCTGAAATGTTTCTCTTCTGCTAGGTGAGTGGCATTTGTGATTATAAAAATACTTGAACATCTTTTAAATAGTTTTGCATAAGAAGTTTTAAACAGGAAAAGAGATTATGACTCGTGCCTATACTACTGGGCTACTATTTTATGTATCTGCACAAAAAGCATTAACATCCCCTTAGAATCCATGACCTTATCTTAATACATTAATATCACAGTCATAGCAGCCATGCAGAAATTCAGAGCCTAGGCTGGTTTGATTTTTATGCCTAGTTTTGATTTCACTAATAGAGTTAGGAAAAGGGAAGAGAAGCAGGGAATATAGTCCAGGCACAGATTAATGAGCATTTGAGAGTCTCTTCTCAATTTTATTTTTGCTGCTGTTGCAGGTCAGGCGAGAAAGACTTCTCCAGCCCTGTTTCAGACCTTGGAGTATTTCAGAGATGGCCCTATTCAGCATTGCACCTGTTTGACTATACATTGTTGCTCATTTTCTTTAGAACGTACCATACAGGGTAATGATGTTATTATTTCATTTCATCTCTTCAAAAACATTGAAAACAAAAAAGACATCCATGTTGGAAAAAGTAAATGACTTAGAGTACAAGCATCCTTCTTACGTTCATGAAGTAGTAATATTTAAAACTCCATGCCAATAAGAATGGATATAAAAGCAGAAAAAATGAAAGGGGATCCCGGAACGAAGCTACTCATTGTACTATATTTTCTCTGCATGAAACCATAAATGCTACATTCAACATACTTCCTAATTTTCTTAAGCTTCTCAGCAGAAACTAAATCTCTCGGCCTCTCATTTGGCATGTGTGTTTCTAGATAAAAGAGAGAAAGAAGGCTGATCTTCAAAGACTCTTCATCTTTTTTTTCTAAAAATGGCATTCCTCATTGCCCTTTTCATAAGGGGTGAATGAAAATGATTCTTTATATTTTTGGCACATACAGTTTCTTTGGTACAGAATTATCCTGTGACACAAAAGACCAAAGTACATAATACTTGAAAATAATGAGCAATAGCAGAGTTTCCTGCACCAAGATAATGGCTTCCTTCTTCTTTAGCCCCACTAATCAAATGAGAAAAAACTCAGCCCAGAAAAGAATGAAATTGCTCTTCATCATCCAGTTTGAAAAAACCTGGAGAGATTCTAAGGACAGGAGCAGATATCAACAAAGGTGATCGAAGTGCTTCTATCAGGACCATGAAAGAGCCTTCCATTTAATCTTAAAAGTTGTGGAACCTCCCCAGGAAGTGGAGAAACACATTAAAGAGATCGGCTCTTAACTCACAGAGCCGTTCCCAACAGGACTAGCTCATTAGATGACAGGACTTTCCACTCATTTGAAGAACATCTTGTTTAATTGTCTCAAGAAATAGTACATTTGTTATTATTAAGAACCTATTGAAGAAATTGTGCCACAGACAGGTTGATGTATCCAAAAATCTTTTGAGGACATATTAGAAAGTTAGATAATTATATCCAAATACTGACTGTCTCCAACAGCCACACTTTTAATCTCTTTGAATCTTTCCCTTAGTTCTATAGCTGCATAGAGTTATATGCACTTTGCATTTAACCTCACACTCAGGGCAAGAATCCCCTTGTTAGCATTTGAGATATGTATCTCTACTTATCTAAGCTCTCTTTAAAATTAAGGAGAGAGAAAAACAGAGTGGAGTGAGAGAAAAACAAAACAAAACAAACAAAATCACTATTCTCATCTCACACCTGATAGATGGATATCATTACTGCCTTCTTATAAAGGAGGAAACTGAGGTTCAGGGAGGCTGAGTCCCTTGCCCTGAGGTCTGCCACCAGTAAACAGTGGGGCTGGTTCATCTGATTTCAAAGCATAAGTTCTTTCCTTTCCACCAATTTACCTACCTCTGGAGAGAACCTAGTAACAAGGCATTAATTCCAGGTTTGAAAGTTAACGCAGCAAAATTTCTTTACAGGGAACATTTTTCACATGAGGCTCTCTAAGGTAAGTAAGCAGAACGAACACGTTCCTTGGAAGTTCCAGGTTGGTCACTGATTTTCTGTGGAAGCATCACAAAGTCTAGGTCTTCAAAGTCAGGCTTTCAAATATGTCAAGGTGAGTTCACACGTTTCTCTACCACCGAGGCTCTTTTTCAGGCCCCTCTTCTATAGTTCCTTCTACATTTCCACCCAGTTCTCCCCCAAATTACTTAAGTGCATAGTTCTTTTTGTTCTTCCAGTTTTTTTAAGCACAAACAACTATTCTGGCATCTCCCCTGTGGCCTTAAAGATGAAAAGGTCTGGGAGTGGCACCCCCCAGAGCTCCGTTGTCGCAGCTGCACCGGCAGAGTTCCCAGCCCTCTGTCACCTGAGTTGTGCTCCCTTCACTCTCTCTGGTGGTCATTGTTGTTCTCAGAGTGTGTCATCCGGGACTGAGAAAACTGCCCAGATGAGAACTGACCTTGTGCTGAATCTGTATTTCCATTAAAATAATAGTTGGTATTTGATGACTCAGTTTCTTCATTTTAGGAGGGAGAGCATTGGACTACTTACATGAAGAAGTGATACTGAAGGTTTAGTGTTCCTGCCATGTGGACCTCACCATTCAAGTTCGCCTTCTCTGCTGTTGTGATGAACAGTCCTCGTTCCTAGCTAATGGCTACACTTCCACTTTTGCAGTATGCCAGATACCTTCTTCCCTACTTAAGGAAATTGGCCCAGTATCTCTTCTCTTTCCTGAATTATTAAATTTTCCTTCTCAAATGTATCTTTCATAACAGTACACTGAAATGCTCATTGTTTAGAATTCCATTCCTCTCCTCTCTCCTGAATCTATTCCAAGTTGACTGTTTCTTCCATCATTGTACTCAATTGGGTCATGTCAGAATCTCCAATAACCATCATGTTATTAAATCCAATGGTCTATTATAATCAGTTTTCAAATTATTTGACCTATTAGCAATATTTGACACCATTGAGGACTCCTGCCCCCTTGAAACACTTTCCTCACTTGAATTCCTGGAAACAGCACTGCCCTGGCTTCCCTCCAACTCCAGTTTCTGCCTTTTCTTAGCTTCCTTTGTTTTTCTGACTCTTTCCTCACTCTGAATGTTGGATGACTTCTTTGTTCTGACCTTGGACCTCATCTCCTTTCCATCTATGCTTTCTCTCTCTCTCCGTAAGATAATACAGTCACCAGGCCTTACAGGCCACCTATACACTAAGGACTCCAAATCCACGTCTCTCTTGGACCTTAAGCTTTTGCATCTAACTATGAATCAACCTCTCAACTTGTATGTCTACAAACATTTCAGAAAGAACATTCCCAAAGCAAGGCTCTTTAGCTTATCCCCAGAATTATTTTGCCTACAGTTTTCTCCAACTCTGCTCTTTCTTTCTTTCTTTTTTTTTTTTAAGAAAACATTAATCACACATTTTATTTGGAAAAGCAACAGAACAACACCACTAGGCAATATTTTTTTTTTTTTTTTTTTTTTTTTTTTTTTTTTAGAGACAGGGTTTCACTTTATTGCCCTCGGTAGAGTGCTGTGGCATCACACAGCTCACAGCAACCTCCAACTCCTGGGCTTAAGCGATTCTCCCGCCTCAGCCTCCCGAGTAGCTGGGACTACAGGCGCCCGCCACAATGCCCGGCTATTTTTTTGTTGCAGTTTGGCCGGGGACTAGGCAATTTTTAATAACAGCTTTACTGTCATATAATTCACTACCCCAACTTTACCCCTCTACAGTGTACAACTCAGCGGCTTTTAGTCACAGAGTTGTATAATCATTGCCACTAATTCCAGAATATTTTCATCACCTCTAAGAAAGCCCAGGCCCATTAGCAGTTACCCACTCTTCTCCCTCCCTCCCTCCCCAGCCCCAGCTCCTGGCAACTACTCATCTCCCTTCTGCTTCTGTGGATACGTCTACTTTGGACATTTCATATAAATGGGATAATAGAGAATGTAACTCTGCTCTTTCAATTCCTCATGTTAAAAACCTTAAAGATGTATCGACCACTCTACGTCTTTCATGACCTACATCTCAACAATAAGCTAATTTATCAGCATGCTGGATTTTTACTCCTCTGAGTAATTGAGTGTCCTCCTATAATGTGTTAATTACTTGGTCTTAATAACTTTTAAACCATTCTTGCTTTAAGCATTCCAGATGGAATATAATTCTCTTTCCTACTAGGGAAGAAGTAGGATAGAAATTGAATAGTTCTACTTTATATGACTCTGTTCTGTTAATAATATGCCATCTGAACTAAGCAATGGGGATAATATGTACAACTGAATTGGAGTCTTAGAAATGACCCCATGACGAGATATAAAATCATTCATGTACTTCCTTTGCTAAATGTTTTTTCAACTCTCACTTAGAATATGAACTTGGAGTTGTTTTATGAACCATCTCCAAACAGGACTGTGTTCATATTCTGCACATGCCTTTCAACTAAAAATACTGTTCACAAATTTATTTTCCACTCTTATTTCCAATAATCACTGCAGGGTAACAACTGACACGAACTTGAATGTTTAAATATGCGGCCAAGGGTTCGAATGGAATTCCTAGAGAAGTGTTGTGAACATCTTTTAAATGCAGCAGTTTTGAGAGAAAACATTCCCGTATCTGTCTGTAGGTCAGCAAAAAGGGACAAAAGGATTATCCACAGTACTGTATGTATGTTTAACATATCTCAACATGCTTTGCATTTTTAAGAGAAAATACCCTGTGTATAAGGTACAGCAGAATTCTAAATAATAGAATTAACTACCTCCATGTAAGAGGTTTTATTTTTATATAAGGATCCATTTTCATATAAGGGGTTAGTTTTCTCCTTAAAACTTAGCTAACATCAAGGGCGGCGCCTGTAGCTCAATGGAGTAGGGCGCCGGCCCCATATGCCAGAGGTGGCAGGTTCAAACCCAGCCCTGGCCAAAAACTGCAAAACAAAACAAAACAAAACAAAAACCCTATGGCGGCGCCTGTGGCTCAGTCGGTAAGGCACCGGCCCCATATACCGAGGGTTGCGGGTTCAAACCCAGCCCCAACTGAAGTGCAACCAAAAAATAGCTGGGTGTTGTGGCAGGCGCCTATCGTCCCAGCTACTTGGGAGGCTGAGGCAAGAGAATCACTTAAGCCCAAGAGTTGGAGGTTGCTGTGAGCTGTGTGATGCCATGGCACTCTACCGAGGGCCATAAAGTGAGACTCTGTCTCTACCAAAAAAAAAAAAAAAAAAAACTTAGCTCACATGACTACATGAAAGCCTAAGTCACCAGGGGGTTATTGTGAATAGCAAGAACTTTATAAGTTGAATTTCAAAAATAAATGTCACCGGGGGCAGAGCAAGATGGCAGCCGAGTAACAGCTTCCTTGCATCTGGGCACCGTGAGTCTGGAGATATAGGACTCCAGGCATCTCTGGCTGGTGGGATCTGCCTATCATCACCCCTGAGAGGATACAGGGAGTCAGCGAGAGACTTCTGGACCCCAAGAGGAGGACTAAAACAGTGGAAAACCGGCAAGTGGTCGCGTGTGTTCAATCCGTCTAAACCCTCCCGCAACTGTAAGTTCAGGAGCAGCGAGACTGCAAATCAGAAAGGCCTTACCTGTGAACTGTTTTGGTGTCTTTGGACTTGGCACTCAGCTGAACTGCCTTGGGGAGAGCCTGAGATGGAGTGCAGAGAACTTTGGCCTTTGTCTAGGGCCCCAGTCTGAGCCAATGAGGCAGACGGAGCTAATAGTGTTTGGCTCTGGGTCACAGGCAGATATTGTGAGCGATCTGCCCCAGCAAGCTCCGCCTTCAGGGTCGCAGAGCTGGAATTGGGTGGGAGCTGGTAACCCAGCAACCAAGTAGCCTAAGGGCGGGTTCTGAGCCGCCTTGCAGCCCTAACCCTCGGGGGCAGAGGGAGACCAGTTTTGACACACAGGGTAAGTGGATAGCCACTTCAGCAGTGATTCCAGCGACAAGCACTTCCCTGAGAAAGCTTCTGCTCAGTAAGTGAACAAGTTCAAAGTGCCTTTTAAGTGGGCTGAAGAGAGATTTAGGGTGTCTACCTGCTGGGGTTTGAGAAACTAGCAGCCTCCAGTTGTATCAGAACTGTGATTAACATCTCATACCCCAGAAGACCATGTGTTGCCCAGACAATATTCAATAACATATACATACTGCTTTGTTTTTGGTTGTGTTTTTTTTTTTGGTTTGGTTGTTTTTTTTTTGTTTATTTTGATGTTGTGGATTGTTGTTTTGTTTTTTAAGTTCAACCTTTTCCATACAGATGCTTTTTCTTTCTCAATTTTTCTAGTTTAATTATAATATCCCATTGCTGCCTATTTCAATAATTAGAACTTCATTTTTGTTAGTGTTTCTACCACTATTATTTGGTTTTTCCACCGATTTTATCCCATAAAGTTTTCTGTTTGCTTGTTTTGGTTTGATTTACAGCATTTTTGTCTTTCCTCTCTACTTGGTGGAGGTGGGGTACTGTGTCTGATCAGGTTAGCAAAGAGCTGCTGACCTCAAGGGAACCACCCAAATGGGCACCCCCAGAAGGTGGTTTTTTGTTTAAGGTTGTATCAAAGTACCCTACTGTACACCTATATTGCTCTGTCTCCCTCTTTCTGTGCCTCTCTTCTTTTTGTCAATATTCCTTTTACCCACCCCCTCTCCTTTCTCTATTTTTCTTATCACTCGGTCCTTCTTTCTTTCATCCCTTTTTTGCTCTTAAACCTTCTCACCCTTCTGGTCCTATAACCCTTAGTCCACAGGCACGAGAACTTAAAGAGCAAGAGGAAGTGA
Organism: Nycticebus coucang; assembly: GCF_027406575.1. NCBI lineage: Eukaryota > Metazoa > Chordata > Mammalia > Primates > Lorisidae > Nycticebus > Nycticebus coucang. Next base: position 6,544,094 of record NC_069802.1, read on the forward strand.
AAGGAAAATTAGGGCAAGGAAACAGATAAAAGAAATCACCCATGAGGAAGAATCAGCAGAAAACTGCAGGCAACATGAAGAACCAGTCCAGAACAACCCCGCCAAGGGACCATGAGGTAGCTACTGCAGAGGATTCCACCTATACAGAAATGTTAGGAATGACAGAAAGGGAATTTAGAATACACATGTTGAAAACAATGAAAGAAATGATGGAAACAATGAAGGAAACTGCTAATAAAGTGGAAAATAACCAAAAGGAAATCCAAAAACAGAATCAAATCAGAGATGAATGATATGAAGAATATAAAAAGGATATAGCAGAGCTGAAAGAAATGAAACAGTCAATCAGGGAACTTAAAGATGCAATGGAAAGTATCAGCAACAGGTTAGACCATGCAAAAGAAAGAATTTCTGAGGTAGAAGACAAAGTTCTTGAGAAAACTCAGATAGTAAAAGAGGCAGAAAAGAAGAGAGAGAAAGCAGAACGTTCACTGTCAGAATTATGGGACTTTAGGAAGCATTCCAACATACGAGTTATAGGAATTCCAGAAGGGGAAGAGGAATGCCCCAGAGGAATGGAAGCCATACTAGAGAATATTATAAAAGAAAATTTCCCAAATATCACCAAAGATTCTGACACACTGCTTTCAGAGGGCTATCGGACCCCAGGTTGCCTCAACTCTAACCGAGCTTCTCCAAGACACATTATGATGAACCTGTCCAAAGTCAAGACAAAAGAAAAGATTCTGCAAGCTGCCAGGAGTAAGCGCCAGTTGACCTACAGGGGAAAATCTATCAGATTGACCGCAGACTTCTCTAATGAAATTTTCCACGCAAGAAGACAATGGTCATCTACCTTTAATCTACTTAAACAGAACAATTTCCAGCCCAGAATTCTGTACCCTGCTAAGCTAAGCTTCAAAATTGACGGAGAAATCAAATCATTTACGGATATACAAACATTGAGGAAATTCGCCACAACAAGACCAGCTCTACAGGAAATACTTCAACCTGTTCTGCACACAGACCACCACAATGGATCAGCAGCAAAGTAAGAACTCAGAAATTAAAGGACAGAACCAAACCTCCACACTGATGCAAAAGACAAAACTAAGCAATGGACTCTCACAAAATAAGAGGAATAGAATACTACCACACTTATCAATTATCTCAATAAATGTTAATGGCTTGAATTCCCCACTGAAGAGACATAGATTCGTTGACTGGATTAAAAAACACAAGCCATCCATTTGCTGTCTGCAAGAAACACACCTGGCTTCAAAAGACAAATTAAAGCTCCGAGTCAAGGGTGGAAGACAATTTTTCAGGCAAATGGAATTCAGAAGAAAAGAGGAGTTGCAATCTTATTTTCAGATACATGTGGATTTAAAGCAACTAAAGTCAAAAAAGACAAAGATGGTCACTTTATATTGGTCAAGGGAAAAATACAACAAGAAGACATTTCAATTCTAAATATCTATGCACCCAATTTAAATGCTCCCAGATTCTTGAAACAGACCTTACTCAGTCTGAGCAATATGATATCTGATAATACCATAATAACAGGGGACCTTAACACTCCTCTTACAGAGCTGGACAGATCCTCTAAACAGGAATTAAACAAGGATATAAGAGACTTAAATGAGACCCTAGGACAACTGTGCTTGATAGACGCATATAGAACACTCCATCCCAAAGATAAAGAATATACATTCTTCTCATCACCCCATGGAACATTCTCCAAAATTGATCATATCCTGGGACACAAAACAAATATCTACAGCATCAAAAGAATTGAAATTTTACCTTGTATCTTCTCAGACCATAAGGCACTAAAGGTGGAACTCAACTCTAACAAAAATGCTCAACCCCACCCAAAGGCATGGAAATTAAACAATCTTCTGTTGAATAACAGATGGGTGCAGGAAGAAATAAAACAGGAAATCATTAACTTCCTTGAGCATAACAACAATGAAGACACAAGCTACCAAAACCTCTGGGATACTGCAAAAGCAGTTTTGAGAGGAAAATTCATCGCTTTAGATGCCTACATTCGAAAAACAGAAAGAGAGCACATCAACAATCTCACAAGAGATCTTATGGAATTGGAAAAAGAAGAACAATCCAAGCCTAATCTCAGTAGAAGAAAAGAAATCTCCAAAATCAAATCAGAGATCAATGAAATTGAAAACAAAAGAATCATTCAGAAAATTAATGAAACAAGGAGTTGGTTTTTTGAAAAAATAAATAAAATAGATGAACCATTGGCCAGACTAACAAGGAATAGAAAAGTAAAATCTCTAGTAACCTCAATCAGAAATGATAAAGGGGAAATAACAACTGATCCCACAGAGATACAAGAGATCATCTCTGAATACTACCAGAAACACTATGCCCAGAAATGTGACAATGTGAAAGAAATGGATCAATATTTAGAATCACACCCTCTCCCTAGACTCAGCCAGGAAGAAATAGAGCTCCTGAACAGACCAATTTCAAACACTGAGATCTAAGAAACAATAAAAAAGCTTCTAACCAAAAAATGCCCTGGTCCAGATGGCTTCACTCCAGAATTCTATCAAACCTTCAAGGAAGAGCTTATTCCTGTACTGCAGAAATTATTCCAAAAAATTGAGGAAGAATGAATCTTCCCCAACACATTCTATGAAGCAAACATCACCCTGATACCAAAACCAGGAAAAGACCCAAACAAAAAGGAGAATTTCAGACCAATCTCACTCATGAACATAGACACAAAAATTCTCAACAAAATCCTAGCCAATAGATTACAGCTTATCATCAAAAACGTCATTCATCATGATCAAGTAGGCTTCATCCCAGGGATGCAAGGCTGGTTTAACATACGCAAGTCTATAAACGTTATCCACCATATTAACAGAGGCAAAAATAAAGATCACATGATCCTCTCAATAGATGCAGAAAAAGCATTTGATAAAATCCAGCATCCTTTTCTAATTAGAACACTGAAGAGTATAGGCATAGGTGGCACATTTCTAAAACTGATTGAAGCTATCTATGACAAACCCACAGCCAATATTTTACTGAATGGAGTAAAACTCAAAGCTTTTCCTCTTAGAACTGGAACCAGACAAGGTTGTCCTCTGTCACCTTTACTATTCAACGTAGTGCTGGAAGTTGTAGCCAATACAATTAGGCAAGACAAGGAAATAAAGGGAATCCAAATGGGAGCAGAGGAGGTCAAACTCTCCCTCTTTGCTGACGACATGATCTTATACTTAGAGAACCCCAAAGACTCAACCACAAGACTCCTAGAAGTCATCAAAAAATACAGTAATGTTTCAGGATATAAAATCAATGTCCATAAGTCAGTAGCCTTTGTGTACACCAGTAACAGTCAAGATAAGAAGCTAATTAAGGACACAACTCCCTTCACCATAGTCTCAAAGAAAATGAAATACCTAGGAATATACCTAACGAAGGAGGTGAAGGACCTCTATAAAGAAAACTATGAAATCCTCAGAAAGGAAATAGCAGAGGATATTAACAAATGGAAGAACATACCATGCTCATGGATGGGAAGAATCAACATTGTTAAAATGTCTATACTTCCCAAAGCAATCTACCTATTCAATGCCATTCCTATCAAAATACCAACATCGTACTTTCAAGATTTGGGAAAAATGATTCTGCGTTTTGTATGGAACCGGAAAAAACCCCGTATAGCTAAGGCAGTTCTCTGTAACAAAAATAAAGCTGGGGGCATCAGCATACCAGATTTTAGTCTGTACTACAAAGCCATAGTGCTCAAGACAGCATGGTACTGGCACAAAAACAGAGACATAGACACTTGGAATGGAATTGAAAACCAAGAAATGAAACTAACATCTTACAACCACCTAATCTTTGATAAACCAAACAAGAACATACCTAGGGGGAAAGACTCCCTATTCAATAAATGGTGTTGGGAGAACTGGATGTCTATATGTAAAAGACTGAAACTGGACCCACACCTTTCCCCACTCACAAAAATTGATTCAAGATGGATAAAGGACTTAAACTTAAGGCATGAAACAATAAAAATCCTCCAAGAAAGCATAGGAAAAACACTGGAAGATATTGGCCTGGGGAAAGACTTCATGAAGAAGACTGCCATGGCAATTGCAACAACAACAAAAATAAACAAATGGGACTTCATTAAACTGAAAAGCTTCTGTACAGCTAAGGACACAATAACCAAAGCAAAGAGACAACCTACACAATGGGAAAGGATATTTGCATATTTTCAATCAGACAAAAGCTTGATAACTAGGATCTAGAGAGAACTCAAATTAATCCACATGAAAAAAGCCAACAATCCCTTACATCAATGGGCAAGAGACATGAATAGAACTTTCTCTAAAGACAACAGATAAATGGCTAACAAACACATGAAAAAATGTTCATCATCTCTATATATTAGAGAAATGCAAATCAAAACAACCCTGAGATATCATCTAACCCCAGTGAGAATGGCCCACATCACAAAATCTCAAAACTGCAGATGCTGGCGTGGGTGTGGAGAGAAGGGAACACTTTTACACTGCTGGTGGGACTGCAAACTAGTACAACCTTTCTGGAAGGAAGTATGGAGAAACCTCAAAGCACTCAAGCTAGACCTCCCATTTGATCCTGCAATCCCATTACTGGGCATCTACCCAGAAGGAAAGAAATCCTTTTATCATAAGGACACTTGTACTAGACTGTTTATTGCAGCTCAATTTACAATCGCCAAAATGTGGAAAGAGCCTAAATGCCCACCAACCCAGGAATGGATTAACAAGCTGTGGTATATGTATACCATGGAATACTATTCAGCCATTAAAAAAAATGGAGACTTTACATCCTTCGTATTAACCTGGATGGACGTGGAAGACATTATTCTTAGTAAAGCATCACAAGAATGGAGAAGCATGAATCCTATGTACTCAATTTTGATATGAGGACAATTAATGACAATTATGGTTATGGGGGGGAACAGAAAGAGGGAAGGAGGGAGGTGGGTGGGGCCTTGGTGTGTGTCACACTTTATGGGGGCAAGACATGATTGCAAGAGGGAATTTACCTAACAATTGCAATCAGTGTAATCTGGCTTATTGTACCCTCAATGAATCCCCGACAATAAAAAAAAATAATAATAAAATAAATGTCACCATTTACCATTTGCTTAGTATGTGCTAACTGTGGGGAAATTAAATACAAGGAACAGACTCTATTCTCAAAAAGATTACAGATGCTTCTCAACAGGGCAAAATCCTGAAAAACTCATCTGTCAAGTCAAAACCATCATGAGCTGAAATTGCAGTACTGCAGGAAAACCATTGCAAAGTAAAAAAACAAAACAACAACAAAACAAAAAACCACCCAAAACTTCTAAGTCAAACCATCATAAGGCGGGCTCTGTGAATATACTATTTCTGAAGAGATGACACCAATACATCTGAGACAATAGCTATGGGGAGAAAACATTTTATAATCAAGTGCTACAGTACAAGGGGCTCCAAGGGCTGTGTAACTAAGAAGAGAGGACCTTTGAGGGCCGAGGTTGCCAGAGAGGATTTTAAGAGAACAGTGATCTCCACGGGAGGTCATGAAAGATGCACAGAGTACAGTTAAAAGAAAAGGAAAAACAATATGGTGAGTCAAAAAGAAAGGAAACGACTGAACAGAAGTTGGATAAGATCCCAATATAGGGAGATTGAAGCAAGAGAATCACTTGAGCCCAAGAGATATGCTGAACGCACATAGTATTGTGGATAATCCTTTTGTCCCTTTTTGACAACCTGGCACTAAAGAAAGCTGATGAGAAAAAAAAAAAAAGTCTGTGCATAATTTTTAAAATCTCCAGCACTACAGATAAGCAAAAATCCTTACATGATCCACATGCAGCCCAGGGACCACAGGTTGGACACCCCTGACACATCCTCATGACTTGGCAAACTCTTAAATGAGGCTGTGTAACTGGGGTAGATATAACTGACAACTGTCAGGTTGGAAGAGGAATTTCAACTTGACTTTGAGGGTAATTGGGAATCAACAGGTTCCTGAGCAGGAAAGTGGTGTGATGACATTGTGCTTAGGGAAAAACAGATGTGCCAGTGGACTGCAGGATAGGACAGAGGGAGAAGGGAACAGAGGCACAAGAGCATATGACAACTTGGAGGCCAGCAAAGCATGAGGCGAGGGAGGTCTGTGAACATTCTGTTGGCCTGAGACCCTCCTGAGTAAAATTGCTTTAAAAATAATTTTTGTAATTTTGAGTTTCATGGTTATTTTTAGTTGCAAACGACTTGAAGGTATAACATCACACTTGGAACCATTACTTTAGTAATTCTAAGTTTGATCTCAGTTTCCTTTTCCCTTACTTTTCAGGTGAGACAAAATCTCACTTTGTCACCCTTGGTAGAGTGCTGTAGCATCACAGCTCACAGCAACCTCAAACTCTTGGGCTCAAGCAATTTTCTTGCCTCAACCTTTCTATAGCTGGGACTACAGGTGCCCATCACGATTTTTGCAGGCGGGGTCTCGCTTTTCCTCAGCTAAGAGATCCACCTGCCTTGGCCTCCCAGAGTGCTGGGATTACAGACGTGAGCTGCTGTGCCAGCCTACTAAGGAAGTTTTTTTTTTTTTTTTAATTAATTAATTTTTTTTTTTGGCCAGGGCTGGGTTTGAACCCACCACCTCCAGCATATGGGACCGGCGCCCTACTCCTTGAGCCACAGGCGCCGCCCTGCTAAGGAAGTTTTAATCATTTGTGTAAATGGGACTGATTGGGAACCTGGGGGTGAGGGGAATTTTGCTGTACAAACCAAATTCTTTTTGTTCTCATAACACATGTTCGATTTATACCAGAGGCTGTGTCTGCTCCTTTTGAAAACTGTTTACTGGACTAAAATTAATGTCCTCCAAATGACTTTTCAGAATACTTTAGCTCATATGCTGTCCTGGTATTGTTCACTCTTCAGTTGAGAAAGTAGAAACATGTAAATAACATATATATGGTCTTAACACTGTAAGTGGTCACACTGACTCTTAGAATTCCCCCTTAGATTATGGAAGGTTAATAATCTAAATTTTCAAAGCAATCAATGGTTTGGATTTCAGTAGTCCTTTGATACTGAGGAAAAGCAAACAACTCTGCTGTGCTTTAATCAACTTTATATAACATTGTACAAACAGTAGTAAGAATTTGAGAATTTAATAAAAATTTAAGATAGCATTTACATTAATTTTTGTTGTTACTATTGTTGAAGTGTTCCCAGTACTTTGCAATTAGAAGAAAAAGGATCGGGCAGCTCTCTCCGCTCCCACTTACTGTAGTTTCATTTAGAGGTTGACTCTACCTTGTAGCTCAATCCTTGTCAGTATGAAAAAGAGGAAAAAATATTTAGAAACAATAAAAATAAAATTTTCCTACAAAACAGACAAAAAACTAATTCATTGGACGTAAAGCTGCTCCTTTAATGGAACCCTTTACACCCTGGAAAGGGCAAGGTATGTTCTACTTGGAGACATGGCACTCGCTGTTTACGAGGAGAAAGAAAAGAAGTGGGTCATTTAGAAAAATATTTTTTTTCTTTCCCAAAATATGTTTCAGGGGTTGAAACAATCAGGGGTATGAAACATTAATTCTAATAAATATGGTCCTTATTTTCTCTTTATTTCGTTTAGATGTAACAAAACAGTATTGGGTTTACTGTACACACTATTAACTCCAATTGGATTACTTAGCTTAATATACAAAAATGTCAATATGTTTCTAAAAAGCCTAGCCTCAGAAATATGTTTTATTTTATTTTAATGGCACAGATCCTATCAGAAAGCTCTTGTGATATTTTGGTTTTAGTCTAAGTTACCACTCCCGTAATGGGCTGAGTTGCTGCACAACCCCCAGGAGCATGTTCCACAGATACTAAATGTTATGTCACGACACTGAAAAATAAAACAATCACACCAGGCCTGTTATTATAACCGATATACACACCACAGTGGAATTTTAAGTTTAAGAACCACTCTGTGAGTTCCCTTTGGCATGTAAAATTAGAAGTTACATTGCAATATAGACAAGTGGTGTCTTCTGGGGCAGCCATGTCTGATCTGGGGTACCAACACTGATTGAAGCCATCCTTGCTTTAACTTAGAGCCTAAAAAGGCTTAGACAAAAAGCAGGCCTTTATTTTGATGATGATGATTATTAAGGAAGCAATATGCATTTACTATCTGAGTGTAATGTGGGCAATGCATGTTTTATACAGGAAAAGTGAATGTTTGGCTCTTACTTTGTATTAATGAGTATTATAAATCCCTCAGTGCTAGTAATTTATTGCCCTTCAATAATACCCTATGAGATAGGTAATATCATTACCTCTATCCTATAATTGCAGAAATATCATTGTAAATGGAAAATGGGTGAACATTTTAAAATTCTAGTAAAATGTGTAGCTTAGTTGTATTTTAATGCCTATTTAAAAATATTAGTTTTCTTTATACAGAGCTAACAAACGTTTCCTTTAAAATATGTCTGTATTTATACATATACACAAATAAATATGACTAAAGTGACTAATAAACCAATATTTTTAAATGATATGAAGTTGTGTTAAAAATCAAGGAAGTGGCACTAAAATACCGAACTTGGAAATGATGGATTAATAGAACAAGATGAGGTCGTGCAAAGATTACTTGAAAAATTTCACAAATGGTTATCAAAATCAGATGCATCTTGGGAAGTGGTGTTACTTGCATATAACTAGGATAAAAAATTTGTAACATATCTCATAGATATTTGGCTTTCCTTCCTTTTTTCCTTCCTTCCTTCCTTCCTTTTTTTACTAATTCTTTTCTTTTTTTCTTGAGAGTTCATATCTGGTATTCTTACATGAGATACACAATCTAGGTTAAGACTTTGAGGAGGTGTGGCTCTTATTCAAATATTTTTGGTCAGATTATTTTTTAATTAATCTTCTACAGTAATTTAATTACAAAGGTTTAATTATATGATACATCCATAGATTACATGGTCACGTGATGGCTATAGTAACTGCCTAAGTATTTCTATTGCTAATTAAAATTTGAACTAATCACAGTAACATATTTACCAAAAAAGGAAACCCTAACAAACATCATTTAATCATAAAGTTTTTTTCATAACATATATAAGTAGCTGAACAAAGAATGTTAAAATTAAAAACTCTGAATGGCAAAAATAGCTGCCCTTTTACTAGACAACATTTTAAATAGTTTTCTTGGTACTATTCTGAAGAAACTCTAAAGTATAAGTCAAGGAAACTTTCAGGGGAAGAGCAGCACTGTGCTCTTTAGTGGAAATTGTACAGAAAGTCTCCAGGCGTGCTTGCTCATACACTGACTTACCTCTTCTTGATGCGCGGCTTGTTTGTCTCTTCTGTTTGAAGTAACAGGTTTCTTTCTCTTAACAAGACGCATTAGTCAATAGCAGGCAGTCCTACTCTGCAAACATTCTATCAGCCTACATACTTATTCTCTGCAATCAATTCCACAATATTTTTGCACAGCGTATCTCACAGTAAGCCCTGTGAGAGCTGTCTAGGACTCTTGGATATAATCCTAACTGCTTCTGTACAGGGAAAGTCTGGAGGAGAAACATTTTTTTCAGGGTGTCCAATCAATATAGAGAGCTTAAATGAAACATTTAGGACCCTTGACGTGCTTTAAAAATCAATAGTGGGGTGTGTGTGTGTGCCTGTGCTTGTGTTTTAAACCTATATTCTGAAGATAATTGACTATACTTTTTACTTTGCTTTGTCATGAAAACCAAAGGTGAGATGATCTTCCAAGGAACAGTGGAAAACTCTTTGTTTTATATTCAATAAGCATATCCATCTATTTTATTCTCCCAAGCAACTCATAGTCAGGCAATGCTAAGAATGTAAAAATAAAATTGATTCAGAGTAGAGCCAGGTAAGTAAATACAGTGGAAGAGTTCTCTGCCCAAAAGTTTCTGGTTAGATTCATTTCTAAAACCCAAAGCTGAGATCTTTCTCATTGGAATTTGGAATGATTCATATGAGTTAGAGAATTCGACAAAGTTGTGTACATTTTTTAAAAATCTCACACACTTGGCAAAGCTATTCCCATTTATGCCACTTGTCTTCTCCAGTTATTTTCACTTCTATAACGGTGAGCTATGAAATCACTGTACACGATCTCCAAGGACCCTATGCAGGAGCTGAGAGTGTAGACCTAGAGGTGAGAAGGCTTGGGTTAAACACTGCTTTCAATAGTAATGGTGGCTTTGCAAAATCACTTTCTAAGGCATAGAGCAGTTGGTATAATACGCTACTTTCTATAAAAAACAAGGGGTATAAATATACATACAGGTATGTTAAAATGGAAGGAAATACCCACAACTAATGTAAATGTTTATCAATAGAGCAAGAAAGGAACGAGTATGGGCCAGGGCAGCAATGGAAGTAAGACTTCTTTTGCTTTATAGTTTGACTTTAGAATCCTGAAAGCATTTTGCATAATTATGGAACAAATTTAAATAAAATGTTTAAAATCCAAACTGAAAACAAAATAAAGCAAAGTTGTTGCTTACCTACATAGTACGCATTTTTTCCCTAAACTGAAACTTAAAATATAATTTAAAATATAGAAATTTATCTTTATGTCTCTGATAGGACATATCCCAAAGATCACATAATGTCACACACATACATTTGTTTATCTATATAAAGTATGTACATATGCATACACACACAGATGATCATATATGTATTTGGCAAGATAAAGTAAATCATTGTGTTAACATCATTGTGTTAATTGTAGAGGAAGGAAACAAAATATCAAATCAACAAAGTAAGTGAAAATCTTATAAATCTACATGTGAATTAGAAATATCACTATTAACTTACAATATCTTGTCTCCATTTCTGGAACAGGAAGAGTACAATTTAATGCATCAGAAAAAGAAAGCTATCAAGACTGCTGAAGTAATGTCAGACAAATTCAGGAGCCAGCTTAGAAGGGTAGTCATTGACCCAAGATAAGAGAAAGTGAGAATCAAAAACAACAACAGCTACACTGAAACAGACACATCTATTGCAACTTATGACTTCATGATGATAAATAAAGATGCAAATAAACATCCAAATGCCAAATCTTGGTGGTCATATTTGGGGCATTCTAGGGAAATAACTCATTATATTTGAAAACTGCTAGGAGGACGTAATTGAGCATTTATTCTGCTTTCACTGGACAAAGTATAGTTTGTCCTGAATAACTGAATAGTTCATGAGTTAAATTTGTTCTTTAAAGAATAATATAATTAATAAATAAAGAAGAAATGGATTTTCCGGTTCTAGAATGGTGACAAAGACGCAAGCTGGCTCCACTACTCCCCAAAGCAAAAAAAAAAACCAAAAAACAAAAAAAAAAACAAATATAGAGCCCTGAGATTATTGCCAAAAATATCTCATGATTCAAATATGAAAATGAGACAGTTCCTAAGGCCACAGAGAAGTAAAAAAACCTCTGAGCAGATGGTAAGAGAATTGGACTTCCACATCTGCAGTGCCCCTCCCCCATTGTGCTTTTCACTAATCATGCAGAAAAATTTTCCCCAATTCACTGTTTCTACAATGAAGTGAGATCAAGGGGAATAACCATCTATCCTCCACCATCCTAGGTTTTCTGGCAGAAAACCAGTCCCTGTCTTAACCCAGGGAAACATTGCCAGAGACTAAAGGAAGAAATATCCTTAAGGACAGGCAAAATTATTTAATTAAATAAAAATAAAAAAAAAGACAGGCAAGATAAGTGAGGCAGGGGTGGGACTACTATCCCTCACCCTGGAAATTGCTCTATAACTTAGCCAAACGATGCCTGTTCAGTAGCACTATGCTATACTACGTTGGTCTCACAGATTCCTTTAGCATGGATTCCTAACCAGCCTTCCCACAGTGCAGTGATATCCTCTTTGGAACCTCCTCAATTTAGAACAAGGAGTGCTCTGATAATTTTCAAGAGCCAAGGTAAACCTGAGCTTAAGGAACGATCTAGAGCTGAAAATGATGGAGTGACCTAGCATTAAAGAACCTACAAACTATTATATGTTTAATAAATAACTGGAATAAATACCTAATATTTCAATTCAAAATCATAAATGTACATCCACAAGAAACTACAGCAAACAAGGAGGCATTATCTCCCCCAAATGGACAGATGAACAAGTGACCCCAAGAAAATGATGATATGTGAGCTCTGACCAGGAGTTCAAAATAGCAGGCTCAAGAAAATTCAGTGATATCCAAGCTAGCACAAAAAAGCAATTTAGAAATTCATCATAAAAACTGATAAAGAAATTGAAATAATGGTGAAAGAATCAGAATGGAAACCTCATAACTGAGAAATATATTTGCTGAACAAAAATTCATTAGAAGCTCTGAACAGAAGAATAGATCAAGCAAAAGAAAGAATGAATGGCCTCAAAGACAGGTTATTTAAAAGTACACAGAGAAGAAAAAAGAAAAAATAATAATGAAAAGCAACAAAGACCACCTACAAGATATGGAAAATTACCTCAATAGACCAAATCTAGAACTTATTGATGTTTGAAAGGGAGTTGAGCAAAACAAGGGGTAGCAAGCTTGTTCAAAGAAATAATAGAAAACTTTCCAAAATGTAAAAAAGGTATAGATATTTAGGTACAGAAAGGTTAGAGAACACTAAACAGATTTGGCATAAATAAGTTGATGCCAAAGCATATAATAATCAGATTCTCAAAGGAAAAGGACAAAGACAGAATTCTTAAAGCTGCAAAAGAAAAGAAGCAAATAACATATAATGGAGATTTGATTCGTCTGGCTACTGGCTTCTCAACAGAAACTATACAGGCCGGGGGGAATGGAATTATGGAAATATATTTTCAAAGTGCTATATGGGGGAAAAATGTCACTGAGCAATACTGTATTCAATAATGTTATTTTTCAAATATGAAGACAAATACCAAATATTGAAAAATATGAAAGACAAAGTCTTTCCCAGATTAAAAAAAGAGAAAAAAGCTGAGAGAATTCACTACCACCAGACACATTTTACAAGAAATGTTATTTTCATTCTGAAAGAGAAAGAAGAAGAAGAAAAAAACAGAAACATGAAAAGAAGAAGGAGAAGAATGAGAACAATAAGGCACATATCCTACTAAATCTACTGATAAAATTAAGTTCAAGGAAAGCACAGAACACTGTAATACTGTACTTGTGGTGTTCAATACTCTCATAACTCTAGTATGAAGCCCCCAAATCCAAATCTATCAAAAACAAAAAAAGCTAGCTCGGTGCCCGTAGCACAGTGGCTATGGCGCCAGCCACATACACTGAGGCTGGTGGGTTCAAACCTGGCCCAGGCCAGCTAGAACAACAATGACAACTGCAACAACAATAAAAACTGTGGTCCCAGCTACTTGGGAGGCTGAGGCAGGAGAATTGCTTAAGCCCAGGAATTTGAGGTTGCTGTGAGCTGTGACACCATAGCACCCTACCGAGGGTGACATAGTAAGACTCCGTCTCAAAAAATAAAATAAAATAAAAGCTACAGCAACCTGTTTAAGAGATAATAAAAACTGTGCTAACTGACACAATTAAAAGTTGAAATGGACAGAGGATGGATTAAAGAGTAAAAGTTTTCTTAAAAATAGTTTTTATTTTTTTCTTTGTGATCTAAGATATCATCTCTTAAAAATAACTTATTATATCTACAAGTTGTTTTGTTGTAAGGCTCATGGTGACCACAATGCAAAAACCTATAAAAAATTCATTAAGAATTAAAAAAAAACCAATAAATTTAAATATACTATCAGAAAAAAACCCACTTAACCACAAAGGAAGAATGTATGAAAGGAAGAGAGGAGTTTGCAAAACAACCAGAAAACAAGCAACCAAATGGTAGCAGTAAGTCTTTCTCAACAATAACATTGCATGTAAATGGACTTAATTATACAATTAAAAAAAGCATAGAGTGGCTGAATAGATAAAGAAGTCCCAACTATATGCATTCTACAAGAAACCCACTTCATCTGTAAAGACATATCCAGACTGAAAGTAAAAGAACTGAAAAAGATATTCCATGCAACTAGAAACCAAAAAAGAGCCAGTCATTGAAATCATGTCATTTAAAATAGATTACCATTCAAAGAACCTCTTTCTTTTTCTTTCTTAAAGAGTTCTGCAGAATTATTTGACTGTAAATGTAAGTACCATGTTTTCTTGTGCTATACGCTCTGTTTTGGTTTCTGTTTTTAAATCAAATGCCTGTTTGGGAGGAGATGAACGTATTTAGTCCATTAGATTTGTGCTGCTGTATTTTTTTTTTTTTTAAAGTGTAACCTTGACTAGTTGTCTTATCATTTACCCTGTAAGATTAGTCTATGAATTAAAGTTTGATAACTAAAAAAAAAAAAAAAAAAAGATTCTCTTTGACAATCTTCTTTGTCTCTATATAATGATATATGATTAATTATATGAATCTATATAATGATAAAGGAATCCATTCAACAAGATGATATAACAATTATATAAATATCTATGCATTCAGTACTGAAGCTCTAAAGTATGTAAAGCAAGATCTGAAGAAAGAGACAGATTACATCATAATAATAATAGGGGACTTTAACACTCCAGTCTCAGTAAGGGACAAATCATCTAGACAGAAAATCACAAATGAACACTGGAATTAAACCATACATTATATCTAAAAGGCCTAATATTTACAGAGCATTTCACTCATCTGCAGCAGAATACACATTCCTTTCATTAGCACATGAAGCATCTCCAGAATAGACCATATCTTAGATCAAAAAACAAGTATGAACAAATTCCAAAAAGTACAAATTATATCAAATATCTTTTTCTAACTACAATGGAATAAAATTAGAAATTAATAGCAAGAGGAATCTTGAAAATTTACATATACTTCCAAATCTTGGAAACTAAACAACATGCTCCTGAATGACTGATGGGTTAACAAAGAAATTAAGAATAATAAAACATATTTCTTGGAACAAATTTAAGTGGAAATACAATGTACTAAAGTCTATGGGATACTGTAAAAACAGAACTAAGAAGATAAAAGTTTATAACAATAATGGCAATATCAACAAAACAGAAGTTCTTCAAATAAACAAACAGACCTCAAGGAAATAGAAAAGTAAGAGACAACAAAATCCAAAATTAATAGAAGGAAATAAATAATGAAGAACAGAGCAGAACTGAATAAAACTAAGACTAAAATAAAATATAGAAGATTAACAAATGAAAAAATTGTGTATTTAAAAAAATATAAACAAAATTGACAAACCTTGGGCTACACTAAGAAAAAAAAGAAAGAAGATTTAACTAAATAACATTAGAAATGAAAAGGAGACATAACAACTCAGACCACAGAAATACAACAGATTGTTATACTATTATGACCAACTACATACTAATAAATTGGAAAACCTAGAAGAAATGGATAAATTTCTGGACACACACAATTTAGGCAGGTTAAACCAGTAAGAAATAGAAAACTTCAATAAACCAATAATAAGTAGTAAAATTGAAACCATAATAAAAAAAAAAATTCCATCAAAGAAAAGCTCAGGACCTGATAGCTTCACTGATAAATTCTATCAAACATTTAAAAAACTAATACTAATGCTGCTCAAACTCAACAAAAAATTAGAGAGAAAGGGGCAGGTGCAGGGGCTCATGCCTGTAACCCCAGCACTCTGGGAGGCTGAGGGGGGTGGATTGTCTGAGCTCAGGAGTTTGAGACCAGCCTGAGCAATAATGAGATCCCATCTCTACTAAAAATAGAAAAAAACTAGCTGGGTGTCATGGCAGACGCTTGCAGTCCCAGCTACTGGAAGGCCAGGCAAGAGGATTGCTTTAGCTCAGGAGTTTGAGGTTGCTGTGAGCTATGATGCCACAGCACTCTACACAGGGTGATAGAGTGAGACTCTGTCTCAAAAACAAAAACAAACAAAAAAATTAAAAGGAAGGGAAAGAGAAAGGAATACTTCCAAAATGATTCTATTTTTTTTTTTTTTTTTTGTGGTTTTTGGCCAGGGCTGGGTTTGAACCCACAACCTCTGGCATATGGGACCAGAGCCCTAGCCCTTTGAGCCACAGGCGCTGCCCCAAAATGATTCTACAATAAATGTATCACCCATCTATACCAGACAAAGACACAATTAAAAAAGAAAACTACAGGCCAATATTTCTGATGAACATAGATACAAAAGTCTTCAACAAAATATTACCAAACCAAATTCAACAACACGTTAAAATGATTGTTCATGATAATTAAGTGGGATTCATCCCTGGGATGCAAGGCTGGTTCATCACGTGCAGCTCAATAAACATGATACATCACATTAACAAAACTAAGAACAAAAGACATATTATTTCAATAGATGCCCCCAAAATTCATAAAATTCAACAATCCTTTGTGGTAAAAAACCTTCACCAAACTGGGTGTAGAAAGAACATACTTTGAATAACAAAGGCTGTATTTCACAAACATACAGGTAGAATAGTACTGAATAGGAAACAATTGAAGAAATTTCCTCTAAGATCTGTAACAAGACAAGTATGTTCTCTTTCACCATTTTTATTAAATAAATATTAGAATTCCTGGCCAGAGCAATTGTCCATGAGAAAGAAATAAAAGACACTGAAATTGAAAAGGAGAAGTCAAATTAGACTTGTTCACAGATGCGATGATCCTGTACTTAGAAAAGCATAAAGAATTCATCAAAAATTTATTAGAACTGATAAATATGTTTAGTAAAGTTGCCAGATAAAAAGATCAACAAACAAAATTCAGCAGCATTTCTATATGCCAACAGTGAATGATTTGAAAAAGACATTTAAAAAAAAATCGCATTCACAATAACTACAATGAGTATAAAATGCCTAGGAATCAATTAACATCTCCAATTTCTTTGAGCTCCTTTTATTTCTATGAAAGAAAACCATAAAACACTGATGAAAGAAATTGAAGAGGACACAAATGGAAAGATAGCTCATGCTTGTAGATTGGAAAAATTGATATGTTCAGATGACAATATTATCAAAGCAAGGCAATTTACAGGATTAATGCAATCTCTATTAAAATAATGACATTCTTCATAGAAGTAGAAATAATGTCTTACAAATTTATAAGGAATTACGAAGATCCTGAATAGCCAAAGCAATCCTGGGCAAAAAAAGAAAAGCTAGAGGCATGGCAGGTCCTATCCTCAGAATGTAGTACAAAGCTCTAGTTACCAAGTCAGCATGGTAGTAGCATAAAAACCAAAACATAGAGCAATGGAACAGGATAAAGAAGCCAGATATAAATCTATGCATTTGTAGCCAACTCATCTTTCATAAAAGTGCAAATATAGTGGGGGGAAAGGACAGCCTTTTCAATAAATGGTGCCAGGAAAACTGGATAACTATATGCCAAGGAATAAAACTACATGCTTATCTTTCACCATATACAAAATTATGACAAAAGTTAGACTAAATACTTAAGTCTAACACCACCAAATAATAAAACTACTAGGAAAAGACATGGGGAAAGACTTTAGGCCATTGGTCTGGGCAAAGATTTTTGTGTAAGACTTCAAAAGCAAAGCCAACCAAAGCAAAAATAGACACATGGGATCTAAGACTTTTGCTCAGCAAAGGAAACAATCAACAAAGTGAAGAGAAAACCCACTGAGTGGGAGAAAATATTTGCAACCACCAACGTGACAACAAGAATATAGAAGAAACGCACACAATTCAAAAGGAAACAACAACAATAAAATAATCCAGTTTAAAAATGGGTAAAAGATCTGAGTAAATGTTTCTTAAAGGAAGACATACAAATGACCAACGGGTTTTGAAAAATGGTCAACATCACTCATCATCAAAGCAGTATGAATCAGAAGTGCAATGACATGCAATCTTATCTTAATCACAATGGTTTATATCAGAATGGGAAGAACATGCTGGCAAGGAGAGAGAAATGGGAACACGTGAACACTGTTGCTGGCAGTGTAAATTCTTACAGCCATTATGGAGGTTCCTCAAAAAATTAAAAATAAACTAGCATATGATCCAGCAATTCCACTACCTGGTATATGTCCAGAAGAAAAAAAAAAAAGCAATGGACAGCAAAGTCCTCTGCATGCCTATGTTTCATGTACTAAATGTACTAAAATCTATGGGATACTGTAAAAACAGAACTAAGAAGATAAGTTTATAACAATAATGGCAACATCAAAGAAACAGAAGTACTTCAACTAAACAAATGATACACCTCAAGGATCTAGAAAAATAAGAGAAAACACCTTTTTTTGTGTGTGGTACTATTCACAATAACCAAAATATGGAAGTAAACTAAGTGTCCATGAATGAAGAATGAAGAAAGAAAACATATACCAATGAATTCCATAGGTGGAATTCGAATTCCATCTATGTACCTGTCAGGATTATTATTCTGCCATAAAAAAGAATGAAATCTTGACAGGGACATAGACGGAATACGAGGTCATTGTGTTTAAGAGAAAGCAGCCAAGATCAGAAAGATGAATATTCTCTATTTTTACTTATATGAGTGCTAAAAAAGCACACTATCTTAAGTGCACTCTCTAAAGAAGATAGAGAGTAGATTGGTGGTTAACAAAGGCCAGAAGGGTGGGGGGAGGGGTGGATAGAGGGAAGTTAATTAATGAGTACAAATACACAGTTTGACCAATAAGATTTAGCGTAAGCGCCCTTTGACAAGTCGCTGACGCTGCAGCAAAAATAAAGGACGCTGCCGCCACTGCCGAGCCGGGCTCAGATCGCTGAAACCGCACCCCATCCCCGCCAACTCCAAAGCCGCGCACGAGATAGGGTACCATTGTCATCTGTTCATGAAGAGGAAGCCACTCACTCTGCAAGGCGGAGCAAGATGGCAGCCGAGTAACAGCTTCCTTGCATCTGGGCACCGTGAGTCTGGGGAGATAGGACTCCAGGTGTCTCTGGCTGGTGGGAACTGCCTATCATCACTCCTATGAGGATACAGGGAGTCAGCGAGAGACTTCTGGACCCCAAGAGGAGGACTAAATACGTGGAAAACCGGCAAGTGGTCGCGTGTGTTCAATCCGTCTAAACCCGCCCACAACTTCCACAGGCACAAGAACTTAAAGAGCAAGAAGAAGTGAAAGGAAAATTAGGGCAAGCAAACAGATAAAAGAAATCACTCATGAGGAAGAATCAGCAGAAAACTCCAGGCAACATGAAGAACCAGTCCAGAACAACCCCACCAAGGGACCATGAGGTAGCTACTGCAGATGATTCCACCAGTATAGAAATGTTAGGAATGACAGAAAGGGAATTTAGAATACACATGTTGAAAACAATGAAAGAAATGATGGAAACAATGAAGGAAATTGCTAATAAAGTGGAAAATAACCAAAAGGAAATCCAAAAACAGAATCAAATAAGAGATGAACGATATGAAGAATATAAAAAGGATATAGCAGACCTGAAGGAACTGAAACAGTCAATTAGGGAACTTAAAGATGCAATGGAAAGTATCAGCAACAGGTTAGACCATGCAGAAGAAAGAATTTCAGAGGTAGAAGACAAAATTCTTGAGATAACTCAGACAGTAAAAGAGGCAGAAAAGAAGAGAGAGAAAGCAGAACGTTCACTGTCAGAATTATGGGACTTTATGAAGCGTTCCAACATACGAGTTATAGGAATTCCAGAAGGGGAAGAAGAATGCCCCAGAGGAATGGAAGCCATACTAGAGAATATTATAAAAGAAAATTTCCCAAACATCACCAAAGATTCTGACACACTGCTTTCAGAGGGATATCGGACCCCGGGTCGCCTCAACTCTAACCGAGCTTCTCCAAGACACATTGTGATGAACCTGTCCAAAGTCAAGACAAAAGAAAAGATTCTGCAAGCTGCCAGGAGTAAGCGCCAGTTGACCTACAGGGGCAAATCCATCAGAGTTACCACAGACTTCTCTAATGAAACTTTCCAAGCAAGAAGACAATGGTCATCTACCTTTAATCTACTTAAACAGAACAATTTTCAGCCCAGAATTCTGTACCCTGCTAAGCTAAGCTTCAAAATTGACGGAGAAATCAAATCATTTACGGATATACAAACATTGAGGAAATTCGCCACAACAAGACCAGCTCTACAGGAAATACTTCAACCTGTTCTGCACACTGACCACCACAATGGATCAGCAGCAAAGTAAGAACTCAGAAATCAAAGGACAGAACCTAACCTCCACACTGATGCAAAAGATAAAACTAAGCAATGGACTCTCACCAAATAAGACGAATAGAATACTACCACACTTATCCATTATCTCCATAAATGTTAATGGCTTGAATTCCCCACTGAAGAGACATAGATTGGCTGACTGGATTAAAAAACACAAGCCATCCATTTGCTGTCTGCAAGAAACACACCTGGCTTCAAAAGACAAATTAAAGCTCCGAGTCAAGGGTTGGAAGACAATTTTTCAGGCAAATGGAATTCAAAAGAAAAGAGGAGTTGCAATCTTATTTTCAGATACATGTGGATTTAAAGCAACTAAAGTCAAAAAAGACAAAGATGGTCACTTTATATTGGTCAAGGGAAAACTACAACAAGAAGACATTTCAATTCTAAATATTTATGCACCCAATTTAAATGCTCCCAGATTCTTGAAGCAGACCTTACTCAGTCTGAGCAATATGATATCTGATAATACCATCATAACAGGGGACTTTAACACACCTCTTACAGAGCTGGACAGATCCTCTAAACAGAAATTAAACAAAGATGTAAGAGATTTAAATGAGACCCTAGACCAACTATGCTTGATAGACGTATATAGAACACTCCACCCCAAAGATAAAGAATATACATTCTTCTCATCACCCCATGGAACATTCTCCAAAATTGATCATATCCTGGGACACAAAACAAATATCAACAGAATCAAAAGAATTGAAATTTTACCTTGTATCTTTTCAGACCATAAGGCACTAAAGATGGAACTCAACTCTAACAAAAATGCTCAACCTCACCCAAAGGCATGGAAATTAAACAATCTTCTGTTGAATAACAGATGGGTGAAGGAAGAAATAAAACAGGAAATCATTAACTTCCTTGAGCATAACAACAATGAAGACACAAGCTACCAAAACCTGTGGGATACTGCAAAAGCAGTTTTGAGAGGAAAATTCATCGCTTTAGATGCCTACATTCGAAAAACAGAAAGAGAGCACATCAACAATCTCAGAAGAGATCTTATGGAATTGGAAAAAGAAGAACAATCTAAGCCTAAACCCAGTAGAAGAAAAGAAATATCCAAAATCAAATCAGAGATCAATGAAATTGAAAACAAAAGAATCATTCAGAAAATTAATGAAACAAGGAGTTGGTTTTTTTAAAAAATAAATAAAATAGATAAACCATTGGCCAGACTAACTAGAAATAGAAAAGTAAAATCTCTAATAACCTCAATCAGAAACGATAAAGGGGAAATAACAACTGATCCCACAGAGATACAAGAGATCATCTCTGAATACTACCAGAAACTCTATGCCCAGAAATTTGACAATGTGAAGGAAATGGATCAATATTTGGAATCACACCCTCTCCCTAGACTTAGCCAGGAAGAAATAGACCTCCTGAACAGACCAATTTCAAGCACTGAGATCAAAGAAACAATAAAAAAGCTTCCAACTAAAAAATGCCCTGGTCCAGATGGCTTCACTCCAGAATTCTATCAAACCTTCAAGGAAGAGCTTATTCCTGTACTGCAGAAATTATTCCAAAAAATTGAGGAAGAAGGAATCTTCCCCAACACATTCTATGAAGCAAACATCACCCTGATACCAAAACCAGGAAAAGACCCAAGCAAAAAGGAGAATTTCAGACCAATCTCACTCATGAATATAGATGGAAAAATTCTCAACAAAATCCTAGCCAATAGATTACAGCTTATCATCAAAAAAGTCATTCATCATGATCAAGTAGGCTTCATCCCAGGGATGCAAGGCTGGTTTAACATACGCAAGTCCATAAACGTTATCCACCACATTAACAGAGGCAAAAATAAAGATCACATGATCCTCTCAATAGATGCAGAAAAAGCATTTGATAAAATCCAGCATCCTTTTCTAATTAGAACACTGAAGAGTATAGGCATAGGTGGCACATTTCTAAAACTGATTGAAGCTATCTATGACAGACCCACAGCCAATATTTTACTGAATGGAGTAAAACTGAAAGCTTTTCCTCTTAGAACTGGAACCAGACAAGGTTGTCCTCTGTCACCTTTACTATTCAACATAGTGCTGGAAGTTCTAGCCAATACAATTAGGCAAGACAAGGAAATAAAGGGAATCCAAATGGGAGCAGAGGAGGTCAAACTCTCCCTCTTTGCTGACGACATGATCTTATACTTAGAGAACCCCAAAGAGTCAACCACAAGACTCCTAGAAGTCATCAGAAAATACAGTAATGTTTCAGGATATAAAATCAATGTCCACAAGTCAGTAGCCTTTGTATACACCAATAACAGTCAAGATGAGAAGCTAATTAAGGACACAACTCCCTTCACCATAGTTTCAAAGAAAATGAAATACCTAGGAATATACCTAACGAAGGAGATGAAGGACCTCTATAAAGAAAACTATGAAATCCTCAGAAAGGAAATAGCAGAGGATATTAACAAATGGAAGAACATACCATGCTCATGGATGGGAAGAATCAACATTGTTAAAATGTCTATACTTCCCAAAGCAATCTACCTATTCAATGCCATTCCTATCAAAGTACCTACATCGTACTTTCAAGATTTGGAAAAAATGATTCTGCGTTTTGTATGGAACCGGAAAAAACCCCGTATAGCTAAGGCAGTTCTTAGTAACAAAAATAAAGCTGGGGGCATCAGCATACCAGATTTTAGTCTGTACTACAAAGCCATAGTGCTCAAGACAGCATGGTACTGGCACAAAAACAGAGACATAGACACTTGGAATCGAATTGAACACCAAGAAATGAAACTAACATCTTACAACCACCTAATCTGTGATAAACCAAACAAGAACTTACCTTGGGGGAAAGACTCCCTATTCAATAAATGGTGTTGGGAGAACTGGATGTCTACATGTAAAAGACTGAAACTGGACCCACACCTTTCCCCACTCACAAAAATTGATTCAAGATGGATAAAGGACTTAAATTTAAGGCATGAAACAATAAAAATCCTCAAAGAAAGCATAGGAAAAACACTGGAAGATATTGGCCTGGGGGAAGACTTCATGAAGAAGACTGCCATGACAATGGCAACAACAACAAAAATAAACAAATGGGACTTCATTAAACTGAAAAGCTTCTGTACAGCTAAGGAGACAATAACCAAAGCAAAGAGACAACCTACACAATGGGAAAGGATATTTGCATATTTTCAATCAGACAAAAGCTTGATAACCAGGATCTATAGAGAACTCAAATTAATCCACATGAAAAAAGCCAACAATCCCATATATCAATGGGCAAGAGACATGAATAGAACTTTCTCTAAAGACGACAGACGAATGGCTAACAAACACATGAAAAAATGTTCATCATCTCTATATATTAGAGAAATGCAAATCAAAACAACCCTGAGATATCATCTAACCCCAGTGAGAATGGCCCACATCACAAAATCTCAAAACTGCAGATGCTGGCGTGGATGTGGAGAGAAGGGAACACTTTTACACTGCTGGTGGGACTGCAAACTAGTACAACCTTTCTGGAAGGAAGTATGGAGAAACCTCAAAGCACTCAACCTAGACCTCCCATTCGATCCTGCAATCCCATTACTGGGCATCTACCCAGAAGGAAAAAAATCCTTTTATCATAAGGACACTTGTACTAGACTGTTTATTGCAGCTCAATTTACCATTGCCAAAATGTGGAAACAGCCTAAATGCCCACCAACCCAGGAATGGATTAACAAGCTGTGGTATATGTATACCATGGAATACTATTCAGCCATTAAAAAAAATGGAGACTTTACATCCTTCGTATTAACCTGGATGGAAGTGGAAGACATTATTCTTAGTAAAGCATCACAAGAATGGAGAAGCATGAATCCTATGTACTCAATCTTGATATGAGGACAATTAATGACAATTAAGGTTATGGGGGGGGAAGCAGAAAGAGGGATGGAGGGAGGAGGGTGGGGCCTTAGTTTGTGTCACATTTTATGGGGGCAAGACATGATTGCAAGAGGAACTTTACCTAACAATTGCAATCAGTGTAACTGGCTTATTGTACCCTCAATGAATCCCCAACAATAAAAAAAAAAAAAAGATTTAGCGTAAGCTATATCAGTAGTGTGACTATAGTTTATAATAATCTACTGTACATTTAAAAATAGCTAGAAGAATTTGAATAGCTTTGTCATAAAGAAAAAATAAATATGTCAGGTGATGTATACCAAGGTACACTCATTTATTCTTTACAAATTACAGCAACATATTAATTTATTGCATATGCACCTGAACTGTAAACATCCATTATGCATCGATAAGAAAGAACAGATCTTCTCTTCAACCATTCTCAATAGGAACCAACTCGGCTAATACAGCTGGGGGTTAGGAACAGGGCTGCACGGCAGGAGGTGGGGAATGGGCCCGAGGGTGCAGCTTTATCTGTATTTACAGCCATTCCCCACCCTCACATCACTGCTTGACCCCCACACCCTGTCAGATTCCGTGACATGCGATTCTCACAGGAGCATGAACTCTACTGTGAACTGCACATGTGAGGGATGTAGGGTGAGCACTTCTTATGACAACCTGATGTCTGGTGATCTCAGGTGGAACTGCGGCAATGATGCTAGCACTGGGGAGTGGCTGCAAATACAGATTAGCATTAGCACAGAGGTTTGACTGCACAGAGACCAGCACAAATCAATTGCTTGCAGGCTCATGTCAAAACCACCCCTCTTCCTCCCTCATCTAAAGAAAAATTATCTTCCATGAAGCCAAAAGGTGCCAAAAATGTTGAAGACTGCTGCTCTGCAGCACACCCACTGACTTCTGACGTGAGCTGGTATTGAACTAAAAGGCTTTTCACTTCCTATGTTAGTCCATTTTGCGCTGCTATAACAGAATACCAAAGACTGGATAATTCATAAGGTACAGAAATATATTAGCCCAAAGTTCTGGAGGCTGGGAAGTCCAAGATCAAGGGGCTGCATCTGGGGAGGTCCTTCTTGCTGCATCCAAACATGGCACATGAGCAGAGAGGGAGGGAGGAAGGGAGGGAGAGAGGGAGAGAAAATACACACGAGAGGGGCAAGACCTGCTCCACGATACTGGCATCAGTTCCTTCATGAGGATGGAGCCTTTATGACCTAATGATCCCGTAAAGGCCCCACCTCCCAACACCATCTCAATGATAATTACATTTTAACATGAGTGGGGAACAAACATTCAAACTATAGTATTTCTCCTTTCACTCTCCAGTCTCACATACGCCCCTCAAAACCATCTGACCCCGGGCTCACCTCCGGTAGGAGATGAAGGAAGGAACATTCTGAAACTTTGAAAAGAAAGCAACAGCAGAGGTTAAGAGGGGAAGGCAAAAGGAAAAGAGGCTGTTTCCAGGAAGTTAAATACTCCACTAACTTATCTTCCCAGAATTAAATTGCCGCATGCCTGCCATTTTCAGGGAAAGATAAACACATTCTTTCAGCACCCACATGGCTCGGCCTTGGAGAAAAGCAGTGTGTGCAACCAGCTGGATCATGTTTGCACAAGAGGCAAAATACATCTGGTCATTAATGGTAGTAATTGCTCTTGGTGAAAAGCCATCATTTAGATATAGGAAATGCGGCAGCTGACAACTATTGTGAGTCAGGTGACTGCATCGGATAAATTTTCATTTCATTTTTAAAAACATTTATTGGGCATCTATTTAGTTTGAAAGCAGAGACACAAAGGTTAAGGAAATACAATTCACATTGTCAACCAATCTGCAATCCTATTTACATCATGGGAATATGACTAGAGAAAGATAAAACACCACGAGAGCTTCAAACCTCATGGGTTCTTTATGAAACTAATGCAGTAGGGAATCAAATGAGAGTTTCCATCTGATTAGGAAGATTGTGAAAGTCTTTACAGAGAGAGTGGAGTGTGAGAGAGGCTTTTAGGAAAATGGAGTAAGATGGCTTTTAAGAAAAAGGAGTAGAAAGTGGTAAGGTAGGGGAGAGAGTAGGAGGCAGAGAAGAGAGGGAGTTTAGTTGGGCTGTAGGGTTGCCCCCCAAATTCAGATTGCCCAGTTACACTTGAATTTCAAAGAATCAAAAATACCTTTTCATATATGCAGGGATTAGGGACTCCAATCTCCTATGCAGTCAAAAATCCACAAATAAATTTTGACTCCCCCAAATTTAACTACTGAAAGGCTACTGTCGACCAGAAGTATTATCAGTAACATAAACCATTGATTAACACGTATTTTGTGTATTATATGCATTATGCACTGTATTCTCACAACAAAGCAGTTATAGAAAATAAATTGTTATATATGTGGTATATGTACACCACGGAATATTATGCAGCCTTAAAGAAAGATGGAGATTTTACCTTTTTCGTGTTTACATGGATGGAGCAGGAACATATTCTTCTTAGTCAAGTATCTCAAGAATGGAAGAAAAAGTATCCAATGTACTCAGCCCTACTATGAAACTAATTTATGGCTTTCACATGAAAGTTATAACCCAGTTATAACCTAAGATTAGGGGGAAGGGGGAGAGGGAGGGGAGGGAGGGGGTAGGATGGGTGGAGGGAGGGTGATTGGTGGGATTACACCTACCGTGCATTTATAAGGGTACATGTGAAACTTAGTAAATGTAAAATACAAATGTCTTAACACAATAACTAAGAAAATGCTAGGAAGGCTATGTTAACCAGTGTGATGAAAATATGTCAAATGGTCTATAAAACCAGTGTATGGTGCCCCATGATCACATTAATGTACACAATTATGATTTAATAATAAAATAAAATAAAATAAAGAAAATCAGAAGAAAGAGAGAAAATATGTGCAATGTTCATTACGTGTAAGGGAATCACCATGGAAGTCTTCACCCTCATGATTTGCAAGTTGAATGGGCTGAGCAGGAGATGCCCCTCTCCATCTCAGGAGTGGCAGAGGTGAAAATGGTGGAGGAGGAAAAAAGGGGCTGGGAGAGGCAGGTACCTTTATTGAAAAAAACCCACATATAAGCTGATCTGCGCAATTGAAACCTATGTTGTTCAAGGGTAAACTATAAATCCATGCAATATTTCAAATATGCTTCTGTTTGAAATGTTTTAGATACATTTAGAGAAATAAGGAGAGAGGCTTGCATTCCAGAAAGAGAAGTAAAAACTTGATTTGAAGGGGCTGTGGAAACATTTACTTTTCTTCTTTTGTTTTAGTGTGGGAGTGATGTGACAGGGCCTGACATGCTCTGTAGGAAGAAGAAGATAGCAAATTGAGATAGGAGAATGGCCAGGGAGCAACGGGTAATGAGGATGTTAATTTAGGGGCAGAAGTGGTTGGGACATGGAGAGGGCAAGATTGAATTCAACAGAGGCAGCAGATTAGTTCTGAGGAACAAAGGCGATGTGGTTCCCCAAACGCCTTCAGGTTTATCTCTAGTAACTGAGATAATGATGATTTCATTAGAACCTGGAAAGGAGGTGGGTCCAGTTTGGGGAAAAACAAATGATATGAAATAGGGGTCATTTCAGGAGGAGCTAGTGGAGAATTCAGATACAGATGCTCAGTATGTTATCAGAAATCTTTTTTTGTGAAACTCAAGGTTTTGGTATTTTAGATACCCAATGCTGTTAAACTGGTTAGATACCCAATGCTGTTAAACTGTTCTGGTTAAAGCTGGGGGAATCTCTATAGTTTGCAATTAGAGAAGACAAAAGAACAATGGGCATCCAGTACCAGGCCTCGGAAACTCTGAAGTCAGGGTTGGCTGTTACACTGAAATCATTCAAAGGAGACACAAGTGCAGACTGAGGACTGGTGATGCTTTGGTAATTTTTAGAAGAGCCGTTTCAGGAAACCAGCATGGATGGGGTCATGGTGTTGGAGATGGATGGAGAGGGAGGACAGAAGCCAAAGCTGTGCGAAAACTGGAACTTGGAAAGAAAACCAATGGGAGGAGGTCAACAGAGGAGGGTGATTGAAGGAGGGGAGAGAATTCTGAAAAGAGTAAGAGAAAAAAGAGCAACATCTTTCCCAGAGTAAAACCGCAGGAAGGGCAGGAAGACAGGAGAATTTTAAGGATCTGAGGTGTGACGCTGAGAGAGTTGATTTAGAGTCCCCACTTCTGCGTACAAACGGAAATGACACTGTGTGCTTTGAGAGGACCAGAGTGGAGAGCTCCTGGGACATGGACCAAAGCTCTGAACTCCTAACAGGACTTAGACCCAGCACAGACAGCCTTCATTTAGACTTTAGGTGAAGGAAGGAGGGAGTAATCATGGTCCTAAGTTGCTCCGCAGCATAATGCATTTCTAACAGGAGGGACGACCCAAGAGCAAGAGGCACAGGAATGCTCTGGCCCTAAGCTGAATATCCGCGCATGGTGGCTTGGTTCCTCCAGAAGCTCCAGTCTCCCGTCAGACACCAGTCTGTTGTTTGAGAGCATTTCAAGGACTGTGTGCCACCCTCTGCAGTGAAGTATGATTTGCCATAGTTCACAAAAACAGAGAACAATTCAGTCTATTCAATGGTACATATAAATTAAGTTATAGACCCCACATTGAGTTTGAATATAGCAACGTGTTATTTTACTTTAATGATGCACTCTTATGATTATGGAATTCCCGGCCAAAGGGGCTTTGGGGTGCATTCAGTGAGTCTCACTGATCTCATCGCTGCTGAAACTTACGCATTAATGGCGGTTCCATTCACAATGACTGTAAGCAGGACTTACAGAAAGGAATGAGGCAAGAAGCTTCATTCTTTTAATTACTCATTTCTAAAATAAGTACAGCTATAAATATGCCAATGCATATGTTATATGACAAGGACTTTCTAGATATGTGTGCTTAGGAAGTGATAAACAGCAGTTATTCTCAAAAAGGCTCCTGCAAAGGAAAAGCGCAGATTGTCGTTTCTAAGACTAGAAAATGTTATAACAGAGGAATGAAAATGGACACACCTCAATATACAGGATCACAGAAGCAATGGAATTTAGGTGTAGAAGGGAGTTTAAGGATCATTTTGTTCAGTCCCTTTCTTTAAGGTTGGGGAACCCGAAGCCCAGGCAGACAACATGGCTTACTAAGGGCACAGACTAGCTCAGCCACAAATAGCTGGATTCCCAGTCCCTGATGCCTTCCACTCTGCCACAACGACAAATGTCTACCAAGCTTCTGGAAAAGCATTCTCAGGGCCCACATAGTGAGGTGAGCATACGACACATTCCTGGCACTCAATGAGTGTATTTTTAATTGAACGACTTTATCTCTGCTCTAATCACTGATGCCCTGGGAGTTAGAAAGCCTCCCTCAGCATAGTTTTTCTCATACCTAATGAGGCTGTAAAAGGCACAGTTATTACAGAAAAATATAATTTAGGACTTACTCTGTATTGCCCTATTGATTATTTCATAAGGTCTTCCCAATAATGAGTTAGGGACTATGAGCCCTTTACTGCAGAAGATAAAATTTACATAATTTATTCAAAGTCAAGCAATTAGAAAATTGTGGAGTTCAAGACTAACTTTGGTCCTGTGACTCTAAATGTCATATTTCTCTGTTTGATTTTATAACCTCTAGGGAAAAGAAAACTAAACTTCCGAGTGGGGAAAGAGAATGTAGGGAAGACAGGGAAAGAGAAAGGGGAGATATTGAAACTGGTGTGGGGAAGACAGGTATCAGGAAGGGATCAGAAAGCCAGAAGATAGATGAATGGTTTGTGCTTTTTCTTTGGAAAAGTATTTGCCTGGTTGCAAGCTACAAAGACCTGGGCTGGCTCCAAAGAGAAGAAAGGAAGGTTGTGCAACTTGGAAGAAAGTGTTGCCCTCCAAGTGCATTTGAAATGCAGGGAAGTGAACAAAGCACTGGGGTGGGAAGCAGACTACGTGGATTTTAGCCCCAATTTTGCCATTACCTTTTCATACCCTTAGATAAGGCCCTGCCCTATGTTGTGGCTCAGTTTTCTCAGCTATAAAATGAGGTATGTTCAACTACTTGGTTCTCAAATATTTTTCTTGCTTTATCTTTCCCATTGGTAGTGACTGCAAATCATCTGGGAAATTACTGAAGTGAGACTCTGTAAATTGAGAATGGAAACCACATTCTCACTCACCAAAAGTGATCTTTTATACATTCTTCACTAATCCATATATTTACATATGTAATGGTTAATTAGCCTATTGAGTCAGGTCATGGAATATTCTCCTGGAATACTTTAGAAGGATAATTCATCCCTTTATACATTGAGCATATCTATTTTTTTTTTTTTTGAGACAGAGTCTCAGTGTGTTGCCTCAGTAAAGTGCTGTGGAGTGATAGCTCACAGCAACCTCAAACTATTGGGCTTAAACAATCCTCTTTAAGCCCGCCACAAGGCCTAGCTATTTTTTTTCTTTAGAGACAGGGTCTTTCTCTTTCTGCTGAGGCTGGTCTGGAACTCCTGAGCTCAAGCAATACACCAGCCTCAGCCTCCCAGGGTGCTAGGATTATAGGTGTAAGCCACCATGTCCCGCTATTGGGCATATCTAATAGGGGTTACATAGGTAAAGAAAAATTATGATCTCTAGTGCACGACTTGTCACTAGTGATCAATCGCTGATCTTGGATTAGAAGATTTTTTGCCTATAGTAATTATTAACAGACTCAAAGTGGAACGGTTAGTTTATTTTATCATTTTTCTGAGGGACATTTGGTTCAGAAATTAATTGGAGTTAAAAGCTCTAAGGGTACTGAAAGAATGGAAAATTTCCAAAGGTGATTTTGCCAAGATCAACTAATGTTGTTTTGCTGTGCAAATGGAGACCAAAGCTATAACTGAATAACCTAGTGCTGGGTTAAGATTAGGAGTTTTGTCACAGATACATCATTTTACTTGCATATTGGTTTTCAGTGTCAGTGAATCACAGACATTTATTGAAGTATTTTGACCTACACCCAGAGTTTTAACTTAATCTTCATGGCACATAGAAAGATTTTAGGAGAATTATCAATTCTCTAAAATGGTAGGAAAAGTTTGGGGCACATGGGAGTTGAGGATATTTAGCTTTCAATTGCTTCTCTAAGGTGATACCAAAGGCTCTAAAGCACCAGCACTCTACATAACCTGTCCTAACAGATCAAATATTTTTTTTTCCTTAAAATTGAAACCTAATTTTGAAATTGCCTAGAATTTCTAATAAGCCCTTACCTACGTAAGGGTTAACAACAGACCTCTATTAAGGGTATGGCACTTCCTTTGTATAAACATCTACATTTTCTGCTTGCTCCTCTCCTGGCCACTTTCAAAAGTAGAAAAGAAAATAACCACAGAGACAGCATCGAAGCGTGCAATATCGAGCCATTTACCGGAGTCCATAGAGAACTGTTCCATCTGGGTGCAGTCGGATCATTCGATTTTTCACTGTGACGCCATGCACAAATGACTTCTTGTCATTCAGAAAGTAGGTGTCTGGTACCCATAGCTGGTCAGCGACCCTGTTGTCTAGGGTGAGGTTTAGAGGGATTCCAGAATAAGAAAGCCTTTTGTCTTTCCAAGACTGCTGGAAATACATGGTGAGTGTATAATCCTGTGAAATAAAGGAAACCAAAAAAGAATTTTACTATCATTATCCTCAAAAGCTTATTGTTAAAAAAACTGATAGCATATGGTAATGAGGATGCCCACTGACCCACTGTCCTGATGTTCCCCAGTAGATACATTTGAATATGTTGGTATGTGCACCGCCAAAAATAGGGCAACCTATATGTTAAAAGCACTCGAGCAATACTTGAATGTATGCAGAAGCATTTCTGTCAGGTAGAGCATGTAATTGAATTTGAAGTTTCAAAGTCTAAATGATGCCATCAGGAAGGTCATAAAGGGAAATTATACAAAAAGATCCATGTTCACAAAAATTCACCCCTGGATATTATATTTACAGTTCTGTTTTGGAAAGAAATGTTTGATAAAGAATAATTTAAAAATGGATGCACTTAAAAGGAGAGGATGTTTTTCAAACTGCAAATGCTTTTTGAGTAAATGATTGATTGTTTGATTGTTTGATTCATAAAGGTTATCAACTGCCCTTATCAGTATTTTTCTAGTGAGCTGCAACTTATTTATAGGTCCTGAAATCAAATTGATTGTTTGATTCATAAAGGTTATCAACTGCCCTTATCAGTGTTTTTCTAGTGAGCTGCAACTTATTTATAGGTCCTGAAATGCAGTTGTAAGAGACATATAGACGGAGATGTTTATTTGGTTTGAGATGAGAGTTGGAAAATCTTGAGAGTTTCTTTCGTCACCTTTTGTAAAAGGCTACACTGAGGACATTATTTGCCCCCCCCCCTTTTCTACATGGGTTTTCTGTGGCAGCAGATTTGGGTTTAATATAAATGGATCAAGCTACAGGGGAGGGATGGTGATGATTATCTTAGCACTTTTCTAGTCTATTTTTAAAGAACTCCATTAATACAAAATTGTCCATTAAAAGAAAATAAAGAGGAAGCAGTAAAATCACAAAATCTTTAAGATATGAATCTCACCATAAAAAACCAGAAGGTTTGTTTTTTCTTTTAAAGCACATTTATACGTCAGAGTGGTGACTTTGTCAATACCTTAGTGACTATTAAGAAAACACTGTAACTGCTGCACGAGGGCCGTGTGCTGCCACGGTCACACACACCACCAGTGTAGAAACGGTGACTCCCATTATGCCTTATGTCTGGGAAAACTGCATTTTATCTAGACCTCCAAATGGATATGTAAATGTGTTTCTGAAAAATCCTAAAAGAAATACACTACTAGTATGAATAATAATTTTAACTCCCTCTCTCTTTTTATTTTATTAAATGTACTCATAGCTGTGTACATTAATGCAATCATGGGGTACAATGTGCTGGTTTTATATACAATTTGAAATATTTTCATCGAACTCTTTGAATCATTACATTTAACAATGTTTATCCTGTCTACTCAGTAACCATCTTGCAATAATTCAAGATGCCATTCTTGCTTACTGGCAAGGATATTTGCTCTTTATTGCTATATTAATATTCATCATATGACATCCTTTTAAAAGTATAAAACTTCCTTCTACTTTACTTTCACATTAAAAAAAAAAACACACACAGGACTATACATAATCCTCTTCTCTTTTTCTACCATTCTAATTGGTATCTTCTTCAAGTTTCAACATTATGACTTTTGGAGGAAAATGAATTGGGAAGATGATGAGTTTTAGACTCCTAAGTAGATTGATTCTAATCTCTACCATATGTAACCTTGTACTTTTGATAACTTAATTATATAAACTGGAAAAAATTCAGCATTTTATTGGCTTCTGGTAAGCATTGATTAAGAAAATTAAATGTAAAAAAAAAAAAAGAAAATTAAATGTAAGGTACTTTAGAAACTATAACACACCAAACAAAATATGTTATCCTCAAAATTGTTAATTGCTAACCACAGATTAATGTCATATTTCCAAATATTGAAGTGTACATATTTGTTTTCACAAGCATTTGTATTTTTTAAGTGATGTTTATAAAAAAAAAATGTAGGCAGGGTGACGCGTGTGGCTCAAAGGAGTAGGGCGCCAGCCCCATATGCCAGAAATGCCAGAGGTGGAGGGTTCAAGCCCAGCCCCAGCCAAAAACTGCAAAAAAAAAAAAAAAAGAGTAGGCAGATGGACTCAATTGGCCATGAAAATAAGCAATAGTGTGTGATCACTTCCCAGTTGTGGTGTTGGATTCTTGTATGTAATTCAGCTAGTGTGAGAAAATTAATATTTGGCACAGTCATATTGTTGTAGACCAGTGGTTCTCACCTGCCTAATGCCACGACCCTTTAATACAGTTCCTCATGTTGTGGTGACCACCAACCATAAAATTATTTTCATTGCTAATTCATAACTGTAATTTTGCTACTGTTTGAATCATAATGTAAATATCTAATATGCAGGAGACCCCCAAAGGGGTCGCCACCCACAGGTTGCGAATCCGATTGTAGACTTTGCCATGGTTATCAGCACAATCAACAATACTCGCTCCAGGGTTCACACTGAGTCCTACCAGCATCCAGATTTTCATGAGTGCTACTGAGGATTTCCCGACAATGAGGCCGTGTGGTAAAATCCTTAGTTCGCAGTTCTTATAAAAAAAAAAGTTTTAATGTGTGAAGGATAAAAGATATTATCCTAAAGTATAAAAGATCATCTTGAAAATTGGTAAGAGAGATTTTACAGCAACAAAAGAAGCATATGACATAATGCATAAGTCAATTACCCAATTTAGGCACTCGTATGTACACATATTTCAAGGGACACATATTTCAATGTACATGTATTCCAAAACATCATATCATACACTATCAATATATATAATTTTTCTTTGTCAATTTTAAAAATGGAAAATAATATCATGATCATAAATGTTACCCTTAAAATGTGAGTTCGTGGTAGGTAAACAATGGAAAGGAGACAGAAGAAAATAATGTAAACTTGATCCATCCCTGCTTAGACGTGTGCTTGTATATAGAATTTTCCCTTTCCCTCAGGAAAAGAAAAAGGAAATTTTCTTTTCCTGTGAGTTATATGCCATGTGGTGAGATCTTTGCTCTACACAATTCATTCTGTGTTTAATAAACATCGAATAAAGATCACATCATGGTTCTAAGTTAAAGCAATAATTTACTCAATTTGCAGTAAGAAGCAATCCAGTGAAAATTTATATACGTTAGTATGCTTCATCTGGAATAGGGTGATATGGGGCAAACCTCTTCTTTAATGCATTTCTAGGGTTGGTATACTGTTAAGGACTTGACCTTATAACAAATGAATATATGGACATATGAAATTGATAATAGAATGTTTTCTAAGATAAGGATAACTGTGGTGATAATGAAGAACATTATGGAAAGACCTAAAATACAGCAATTTTGTCTTTTTCTACTATCTACATTAGATCACACACATGACAATGGTCCCTTTCTCTGTGGCATGCTCTGTGGTCCCAATAACACGCTCACATCTATTATGAGATGTGTTCCACAGCAACTTTGTGAGAGGCAAATTCTGCATGAAAGAATTTGTGGTTTCCATGTTACAGAAACTATTTATGGTTCTTTTTAAATAAAGTATTCTTATAATCTACACCTTAATCTAAATGTTAGCAGTGACAGCTGAATATAGCAAAGCCTATGACTTTATTTTGGTGAATCCTATATTTAGATGGAAAAGAAAGGCTTAAAATTGCTTCATTTTGTTCTCTCATATGACAAGTTTTCTACATACATATTCATTCTTCATTGGTCCAAAGAGCAACCACTCCAGAGAGGATGGGAAATTTTTCAGAAAAAAAATATTTTAATGGTCTTTGAGCAAGAGAATTAAAATCATTTTTCTTCCATTTGTACTTACAAATGTTCCACCAGTTTCCCTCAGTGTGCAAGTTCCTCCTGGAGAGGGAGGAGATATATTTAGATGCTATGTGTCACAGGGGATTCTTTGACACTGAGGTAAATTAATTGAATTAATTGGGTATGAGATTGTTAAATGAAATTAGTCAGGCCAATTCAGGCCTGAGAGAATCTAATTCATGGAGAAAACACGAGATAGACCACACCAAAATCATCAGGGCTCCATGAAATTCCAGCACAACCTCCTTCTCAAATCTAAAAATGATTAAAGGTCCAGTGTAAAAGAAAATTATATTGAATAAAAATAATTCCTTTACAGAATAAAAGTAACATTCTTCATAGATCTGTAGTTTTAAACTCAGGGTGACTTTGCTCCCCAGGGTACATTCATTTAGCAATGTCCAAAGACAGCTGTGGTTATCACCTCTGGGAGAGCAGTGGGATGGCACTGGCACTTTAGGGAGAGTCCCGGGATTCTCCTCAACTCACTGGAGTGAACCACACAACCTTCTACAACAAAAAACTATCTGGTTCAAAATTATCAACAGTGCTAAGGTTAAGAAACTCTGCCTTACGTGGAAATAGCCCCCTTTTTATTATCAGTAGACTATTTCAAAATCTTTTACCACTCTTTACACTATTTATCATGAAAAATATGTACATTAAAATATTTACCCTGAGCTGTTAACGTATCCCTCAAAACTGTGTGTTATAGAATGCTAGCATGAGATGGTTTATACTTTGGTATTTTATGTTAAGAAATCATTTGATAAAATCCAATAATTATATAGCATTGGAATAGAAAAAATTATGTGTTGTAGAGAAATATATTGAGGCATGCCTTTTTACCAGAATGAGCTCTAAGAAGACTAAAGTGGGGTGGACGAGTGAGAGTCCCTTACTAACTGGGATCTGC
Source organism: Nycticebus coucang (assembly GCF_027406575.1). Lineage (NCBI taxonomy): Eukaryota > Metazoa > Chordata > Mammalia > Primates > Lorisidae > Nycticebus > Nycticebus coucang. The sequence goes on from NC_069802.1 coordinate 6,580,688, forward strand.
ACATGTCTCAAACTATGTTAGCAGAGAGACAATATATTCCTTTAACATCTAGTAATATGGCATCCACTCATAAAGATCATATAAGCAATCCTTCAGTATCAAACTATTATCAAGAAAGGATTTATATATATACAACATATAAATAAAATGTATACATATTCATATCTGTTTATAATATATATGTGTTACATATATATTTATGTATCACATATATTTATATTTCATATATGTGTGTGTGTGTGTATGAAAGTGCCAGGGATCTTGATCTGTTTATATTTTGTCTATCATCAATTTTAATATACATTATGAGAGGTCCCAATCACAAATCCTACTGCCCCATAAAATATTCACACCAGTTTACCAGAGCTCTGAGGTCTGCTTTTTACAAAGCTGGGGCTGCTTTCCTGCAGAGGCTAATTGTAGCAGAGTCGTGCACCATTGCCCACCACTAGCTACAGTTCCTTTGTGAAGGTCACTGCCCACCCACAGCTCTTCCTGACTGGGCGTGGCCATGTTCCGTGTCACATGACCCTTCTCTCCTCCCACCTTGGGAATGGAGGGCAGATAACTGATTCAAGAGCAGCTGATTGGTGGGCAGAGAGCTCACGCGTCTGAGAGGGACCAATCAGAGTCGTCTCCCAGGAATTTGCTGTTGGTAAAAGAATCTTGAGACTGGAGCTGTGGGAGTAAGGGCAAAGGTCATGACATAGAATTAGGGTTGCACTGCTAGTATAAGGTCATGAAAGAGGAGAGAATATGAACAAAAAGAGGAAGCTAGCCTGTGGTGAAAATGGAAAGAAACTAACTGTAAGCAGCTGAGTTCATTGTTAGAGAATAAATGATAGTTCACAAAGACTCTGTTTTTTTATTTCTAGGTCTCCTGAGGTCTAGATATGTGATCTCTTTCTTATATCTTTACATAAACTACCACCTTCCTTGGGCTAAAATGATCCCATTTTTATTTCCTCCAAGCATAAAAAGCCATGATAATGATGCAGATCTACAGATACATCAGAATCTCATAAAGGCAATAATTACAAGTCTCAAAAGGAAACCACAGTCAATCATCTGGCCTATCTTCATGAATCAAAATAAGGGAGAGACAACAAGGAATCTGAGATCCAGAGATGTTAAAGGACTTTTTAAAGTAGAGACATATTTGACTTTGGTTTTGTTTACTAACCAGGAAAACAAAGAAGAGAAGGAACACATTTATTTCCTATCAAAGCAATTCCCCATCAAACACAATGAAAATTACCAAGAAAAGCCACGTGGAGACTGAGTGTATATGCAGGTAACAAGCAGCATTCCTTAGAAGTACAGGGAAAATAAAACTGATAATTTGTATCTCACAAACAAAAACAAGGTATAGTGAAAAATGGCCTGTTAAGTAAACCAATTTAAACCGTAATTGTAATGAATCACAAAATATCTGTCTAATAGACTTTTTGTTTAAATGAATGTTTTGTGCATCAATGTCACCATTAAATACATACAAAATCAGAAATTCATCATGCAACCTTCAGATTAACCATCAATCTCTAATTTTATCTTTATAATATCTAGTATTATGTTAGTTATTAATAGGTTTGCAGTACTTACTCCTTAGCCATGTTTTGTTACAAGGCCTTGAAAACACGTGCCTTCTTCACCACCATTGTTGCCAAAGCTCATGTTCTTATGTATTGATTTTTCTCACCAGCAGTAGCCTAGTGCCTCAGAGAACATGATCTTCTTTTACCTCTGTCTTTGTCCTAAATATCCCCATTGGTTTATCCATCTGTGAACTCAGACCTTTGTCAGTCTTGGTTGTGATTTGAACAATTTTGGAATTAACCCAGGGGATGAAGAAAAACCTTTAGAATTATGGTCCTATGTCAAGTGGGACTCATATGAGGAAATCACATGGGTACACTATAGTATATGGGGCTCACATGTACTAGAGTGAATTCTACATGCCAGCGGGAACATGAGACACACCATGGGAAACTTAGAGACTGTACTAATATGGCACAGCATTTTAGCATCTGTGATCTAATATCTGCTTTTGAAACCATGAAGATCAATTTTGTTAAAAATATGAATTTTTTTCAAGTCAATGAATCCAATTTTTAAGATGAATATGAAAAAATGTATATTTCACACAGTGATTATAACCTAATTAATCTAAATAACCAGAAGCTCCAGTAATTAGAGGTGTTTCCATGGTAAGATACTGAAATGTTGAGCCTGAAGCAGGTAAACTTTTCTAGAAACTTCTGAGTCAAAAGATCTTAGGTTATTAGAATGACTAATTCTGTCAACATTTAATGATTGTTTACTATGAAGAATTGTCTTATGCTAGATGCTGAGGAGAAAAATAATGCACCTTCCCCACCTCCAGGAGCGCATATCCTAGGGGAGACTTAGCACTGGTGTTTTCACACTGTCGGACTATCCGTCCTAAGCTTTTCAGTCCTTCCACTGCTTTTGTAACCACTTTTTTGCATGCAGTTGCCTTCACCACAGAAATTCAGAGAACTCAGTGTGGCTCTAACTTTCTTCATTGGAATCTGCCTAATAAAGTAGATAAGCTTCTTGAGTAGGAAGATATCAGTTTAATAAGCTCTTGCATTAACCTAGAGAATCAATAAGTCAAGTTGACTTAACCCAACACTGAAGGGATATGGAAAAGGGGAAAAATGTGTGAGATGTTTAAGGTAGCATTTGGTGACCTTTTAATATCAGAGGTTAGGGAGAAGGGGGCATGGAGGATGACCACTGGATAGCTAACCGGAATAGGTAGAGAAATTGCAGTAAGAAGCATTGAGATGGGGGCTGAAGATGACTAATTTATTTCAGATGCTTTCTGTTGTGGGTGTCAGTGGGGCATGTACGTAGAGGTGCTGGGCAAGCAGTTACGGGTCAGAACCTGGGAATGCAGGGCTCAGGGGAAACACAGCTGTGTGAGTCATGACTGAAAGCTGAAGCCTTAGAAATGAATTAGCTCATCACGGAGAAGGTGAGAAGAGGATAGAGCCCTTGGGAAATTTGATTCCAGGATTAATCATTCACTCCTTCGAGCTCCCACAGCACACTTCTACTTTGATTGTGGCACTTATCTTCTTGTTTTGAAATGATTTCTCAGTCCCACTAGATTGTTAGCTTCCCAAGGGCAGCAGTTTTTATTCTGGGGCCCTAGCTGAGAGCACAATGGGTGAGATGTATGAGCCAAATGTGAATTACCCAGGCTGTGTGTTTGGGGGCTCAGTGTGAGCACCAACGTGTGTTAATCTAAGTCATTTCACTGCATTCCAATTTTCTAAAACATTGGTTATTCTTATTCTTATTCTTATTTATTGTTTCAGCAATTATGTACATACATATGGAAGTATAAGGCTATTTATACTAAAGCTTTAAAAATGGATCACTATTCAGCCAAATTTTGAGACTTATTTATGAATTAGTAAATATTTAAAACAATCAAATATTAAATTGATGATTAATTCATCAAGAGAATGATTCATAAACGTCACTGACATATAAAAGCACATGATGGCATGTGACATATTCTGTTTTTTTTTTAGTGTCATAGTTTCAGATGTTAGTAGATAGTTAACATTTCCAGCTTTGTCAATAACTTAATAAAATCATAAATAAAAACAGATGTATGGGATATCCAATGGAATATTCAGAATGCAGGAATTTGGGCTGACCTCCCTGAGTTGGACTCTGAAAATATGACCAGAATGTGGGCCCAGATGTGGTGTGTGTGGCAACCCAAGGAATCCAAGCCAGTTCTGAAGTGAGATAAGCTGAGAAAGGATATGATAATAAGAATTAAATGAAGATTCTATCAAAACCCACACTACTTAGAAGAGATTAGAAAACTCAGGTTTAATTTTCTAGCACAGAGAGACTGTGATTCTTTTGTGATTTGGATCTTGTAATGTGTTCAGAGCAGTGGTCTATAGCAAGAATTCTAGGTCTGGTACTGTTTTGTTGGAGGACAATGGGGTTTTAAGAACTCTTGGCTTAAAATGTATAGGATAGAAAAGGAGGGAGTAATATGGACTATAGTAATGTTCCTCTCAAGAATCAAGTAGCTCTCATATCTGGATTCAGAGCAGCCAGTTACCTTCCAAGGAAGGAATCCATTGGGCATTCCATTTGGAAATCTTAATTTCAGACTCGCTAATGGGAAGATGGAATTTTATCAAATTTCCCATCAAATTATCATCCTAAAGAGATTATGGCTACTGGTGTCTGGGGACTCCCAGGGAATTCTCAAAATCATAAAGCCCAAAGGTCAATTTCACCACGTTTTTCCTTTTGCTTCATCTCCTCTATTTTGTGTGCCATTTTGTATCTTAAACAATTTAGTACTTGGAGACAATCACCATTAACATATTGGTGGCTTTCTCTCTCTCTCTACTTTTTTAAAAAAACATAAGGTCATTCTCTCTGTATTACTTTTTATTACGTGTGTTGTTACTATTTTTTTACAGCTATGTATGTATTTACTTATTTGTTTATTTCTTGCTTATCACCTCTCCTCCTCTGCTCTACTTTCTTTTACTACCAATTAATAATTTTATGTTCGTTAATGCTCAAAAAATTATATAGAACATATATATGGTACATAGATGGGGCTTTTGCCATTGTTTTAAAAAATAGTATATTATATTCATTTCCGTAAACCTTTCTTTTCATAATGACACAGTGAAAAAATCCCTCTAAATCAATGGGTGAAAATATAACTCATTCTACTTGTTGTTACATAGTATACTATGATATATAGATATGCCGTAAATTATTAATGATCATTGAAGTTATTTTACAACTAAAACAATGGAAATCTCTCTTTCTCTGCATCCTCTCTTGCACATACATACACAAAAACACAATTCTCATATTTTTTCTCAGCTTTTTCTTTTCATTGGTAACTTGGCTTTTTTTTTGGTTGTTATGCACACCCAAGGTGCAATATAAAATAAGCACCAAAGTGTGTGTGTATGCATAAGGACAAGTACTGATGTTTTACCATATCTATTGCTGCCTAAGATGCCACACTCTTGAGCTTAATACGATAACTTGCTGAAGTAAATAAAAATAAAACCATGATTCCTTTAGAACCATCATTTACTAAATACTTAACTAAACCCAAATGCATACAAAATATCAAGTAAGACCTTAAAGTCACGTTTATAGAACCCAAGAGGTACATAAATATCTGAATTGGCCATCTCCAGTGGCTCAAACTCATTGAGCATCTGTTCAAACTTCTGTCAGTCTTTGACTGGGTCTGGCTAGATAGGAAGTGTCTTGGCTGACACTGCTGGAGAGAAGGACTTTGGCAACTTTATACCACATTGTGAGAAAAAAAGAGAAAAAGAAAACTTTAGAAATTTCTGTGTGAGTGAAGAAAAATGATTCGTGAATTCTGAAGCCAACAATTCTGATAAACTTAGTTTTTCTCTGATGTAACTTTATAATTATCCTTGTGCTTGTACCAAACACACGTATCTAAATATATGAATGATGTAGACTGGACTCAATGAGGGATAAAACCTGTGTGTTAACACCAGGGGAAACAAACCCAGCTATCAACTAAGACTTTGGCTAAAATAGACATTCAGTATGATAATGAGAAGCAGCATTAGGAACTCAGAGACTTGGAGTCTCATTTAAAGACTCATTGTTTATTAATCCTGTGATTTTTGAAGTAAATCTGTCAACTGGTCTGAAACTCAATTTCCTTATTTGTGGGCAGGAGCACTATTAACAAGACTCTTGTTATAAATGATATAATTAAAATACTGTATATAATAGTTGTAAAAATATTTAAAACCTATAGATAAGAATAGATAAGAAAAACCAAGTTGATTAAAACGTGTTACAGAAAAATTAAGTACCTAATATATATTTCCATTCTCTTTGGCTTAGTTATCAATTTACTCTCCCCATACTTAATAATGAAAGCTGCCTCTTACTGAAGGTTCAACTATATGATCACTTTGTCAGATGCTTTCCTTATGTTTTATTATTTAAACATCACAGCCACCCTCTGAAGATGGAGGTTGTATTTCTTTCTAAAAATAGATGATGTTCTAAGCTTAAGGGATACCCAAGATGTTGGAACTGTGTTTTGAACTCTGGTCTGTCTGACTCTAACATTAAGGGTAGAGTCATATCACATTACAAGCAACGGCTTATGCATGTACCACCAGCTCAAAAGGTTTTCCTGCTAGGACATGGCTTTTATCTCTTGCCTAAGGCTTACTTTTGCCTTGCTTTTTGATGGATGCCAATTAATCATTAACAATCAGTTCTAGTGTAGATTTTTGGGGGTCCTCTCTGATGTTTTATCCATAAATTCTCCTTCATTAGCCTGTGATCGTGAGAACACTGCTGCCATGCTGTTATCTGTGTGTCATTGGCGTTCCCATGGAATGCTAAACACGATTATTGCCCCCCTGGACAACTCTTCAGATGTTGCCTGGGGGAAAGCCAACGTTTTTGTTCCTTAATAATCTTCGAGGTGTACAGGGAGTAGAATAATTCTCTTTTAGTAGAATGGCTTTTCCATTCAAAAGCCTGCCAAAGTATTTTACCACTTTCATGTGAAAGCCTCATTAATCATTAGCTATGGTAGTAACTATATTTTCCTTGCTAGAAATTATTTCTAAGTGATAGTAAGATGGAAGGAAAATACCTTAAGTGCCTAGAGAGGATAACAATTTCTTAATTTAGATTGGGTGTATATGATAACACTCTAGGAAAAGTGGATGAGCATAACCTGATGGAGGGAGGGAACTGCTGGACTGCACTTCTGTCCCCCTAGCAGCAAGCCTACAGAATAATGGCTACTGGAGCTCTCCCTGGCCCAACTTGAGTTATACCCCTCCCCGCTTAACTCTGGGTATCCATCTCTCCCTCCATCCTCAGTCTTTCTGGACTCTCTTTTGTCTTCTCCACATTCCACATTGAACAAAGCAACAAAACTGGGCATTTCTATTTCATAAAAAAACTTTTTGAAAATTTTGTCTACAATTACTACCACGTAGTTTGGATTTTCTCATTTCTCACCTCACTTACTGCAGTGGATTATCTAACTCAATTTCTCTTTCTAGAGTTGCTCTTTCCATTTTGCTAAATGGTAGGCAATTGGTAGATAAAGTGGTATTTTTATTTTTTTTTAATTGCCAAATTGATCACCTTGCTCCCGAGATTAATCTGCTATAGTTCACAATGTTATGAGGTAAAAAAAAAAATACTAATTCCTTAAGGGAATTCTTCAGGCCCTGCTCATCTCCCCAATCCCACTTTTTATGGGTTGTTTCCCCTTTTACTCTATCATCCAGCTCCCTGGTTTTCTCTCAGTTTCTCAAACATAGCTTTTCTCTTGCTGTAAAATCTCCTCGGCCTGGAGCACTCATTTTTCCTCCTTTGCCCCTTTGCCTGGCTATCCTTTACTGATATAGGCCTGAGGTTGAAAGCTATATCCTTTTCTCCCTGGTCAGGAGCCGGAAAGTCTGGTGTAGAGTGCGAGCTATGAGGTGCAGGGCCCCACAACTTGGGAGAATGTCCAGGGAACAAACCCCTCTCTACTGACCCTCCTCAACAGATATTTTATTTAAGCTTCAACTTTTAACATAGCAGAAGAAAAACTTTGGCTTTTAACTTCACAGCTGCACTTCAAAGCAGTCATGTACATTTTCCAGCTAATCTTGTAGATATGTAGTATTGCCCATATTTTAGAGGTCACACAGTAATAATAGATTGTGTTTATCTGGTAATTTGTTCCTGTTTCTCTGCTCATAATTAAGGTGAAAATGTGTCTTACTTCCTTAAAAAACAACCTTGTACTATTTCTGTCTAAATAAATCTGTCTGGGCACTCGGGTGCTGGTGATAGAGAAAAATATCCCACACTTCCTGATCCCATCTTTGCTTCTCAGTTGCATCTTTGTCTCTCATGTTTTTCTTTATCTTTCATGTTTTCTTTCACCATTTCCCACTGATCCCACTCTGGTTCGTTTACTTTTCCCACGGTTCACGAGAGTCTAGGTTTAGCCCCTCCTATCTGCTCCCTTTATAGCCTGAAAGACTTAACAAGGAATTGGCTGGGAAATTGGCTTCTTCCTCCTGCACAAGACTCTGAGCTTCATGAGGGCATATCTGTCTTGATAGATTCCCATTTGATGGATACCTAGCTACTGTTTGCCAAATGGATCAATAAATGAATCAGGGTTGGGGAAAATCCAGAGGCAGTGAAGAAGCATTTAGGAGGAGAGCAGCCAGCTTTCAACAGAGGCTCCCATCCAGAGGAAGAGTTAACGGACAAAATGAACTCAATGAAGCTGAAGGTTGGGAGCTGAGCTAAGAAAGATTGATGAATGCACATCATCCCTACTGAGGCATGCTGCGACTCCAAGGAAACAAACTACAGGTACAAAACCCATCACCAAGAGGATGACAGACCCCTCTCCCAAGTGAGTGGCTTGCCGTGTGCTCTCTATAAGCGAGCAATGTTCAGAAAAACCTCTTCTTTTACCTCACAAGAGAGAGCCATTGAATGCTGGGACTCCTCCAGAGAGGTCCCACCTGTGAGCCTAAGCATTCTCCTGCCCATCATAAAATTGAACAAATATTTTCCCCACAATTCTGAACACCTATTCCACCTTCCCCCCAGGTGGTCTGAAAGTATACTCCCCTACAGAACCCAGAATGTTTGGCAATTCCTTGAGAGGTCTGGGCATTGCATGGGCTGCTGAATGACTGCACTGAAGCAGTGACTTGAGTGGAAGATGGGAGGTTCAGAGAGAGACAGGCAAGTGGGAGTGGGAGAAAAGGAGCCCCTAGATGGCAGGGCTCATGTCCCAGTTAGATTTTGGAGAAACACTTTGCATTCCTGTTGACCACTGGAGGGAGCTGAGCCTCAACCTCCAGAGGTGCTGGTGGCAGGGCATGGCTGGGGCAGAGATGCAGACTCTGTGGGAGAGAAATTTGGGCTACCACAGTACCCACAGGGGATGGCGGTCATCACACCCTGGGACTGACCATTGTGGACCACTCCCCAGATGTCCTTGAGCACTGGAGGGAGCCAGGTTTCAGCTCCTTGAGGTTATCCTGGTGGCAGAGTGCAGCACGGGAGGAGGCATTGACTCCCCTTTGACTCTAGCAGATGCACATCCCTGGCACTTTTGCTCAGTGAAAGGAGCTGGGCAACAGCCCCATGGGGTTACCAGTATTGGGGCGAGGCTGTGGCATAAGGTGGGGAAGAAGGTGCCTACCGACCAGACTGACTCTGTGGCTGGGCTGGCCTTCCTGACTCCATTGAGCACCAGAGGAATCCATACTCCAGTTCTTGGGTTTCCAGGAGGGAGTTGCCTGTGGATCCCAGCAATCGGGTTGCTGGAGAGCTTTTGAACATTTCCTAATTGAGCAGTGCTGCCTAGGACAATCAGATTGGAACAACGCCCTAGGCTGGTCACCTGGGGGACCTTCCAAGATTGAGCTGTGGTTATGTTGTAGTTGGAGGAACTGATTCTCCTTCTCCAGTTGTCACTGGTGGGGGGTGAGATGTCTCAGTTTCTCGCATCTCTCCCTAGCTGAGACCACGGCCAAAATCCATGACTCATTAGGATTGGATAGAGGCTAGCTGAGTACAAGGCAGAGCCAGCTAGCTCTATCACACCAATCAAGTCCTCAGAGCCCTGGCTGCAGGTGTGAAAGGGACCTGTTTAAAGCTGTAGGGGGAAAGCCACAATCACCAGTCCCAGCTCTTTGGTAAAGGGCTGGATAACTACAATTCCTAGAACCCTCAATCCAATCTCACCCTATCAGATTTACTTGCCAAACTGCAGAAAATAATCTTGGGGCTGAACCAGAGGAAGAACTCTGGCAACATGAATAATCAGGGTAGATCAACTCCCCCAAGGAATGACAAAAGAGATACAACAGAAGATGATATTCATAAACAAATGGCTATAATGTCAGAAATTCAGAATACAGATGGCAAATAAAACAAATAGAATGGAAGAAAAGATGGAAATAGAAATCAAAAAAGTGGTGCAAAAAGTTGTCTCAAGAAATTAATGAATACAAAGACAACATCACCAAGCATATGGACATAATGAGAAAGGAGATAGCAGAGCTCAAGGAAATGAAAAAGTTATTTGATGAGCTCCCAAATACAGTAGAATCCTTCAGTAATAGAGTTGAACAGGCAGAAGAAAGGATCTCTGAAATTGAAGACAAAGCTTTTGAACCTTCTCAAATTTTCAGAGGCAGAAAAATGGAGAACCAAAACTGATCATTCCCTGAGACAGTTGTAAGACCACTCCAAAAGATCAAACATTCATCTTATAGGAATTCCTGAAGGAGAAGATGATGGTCCTAAAGGCCCAGATGTTCTACTCCAAGATTTTAAGGAGGAGAATTTCCCAAGCACTGCAAGAGATACAGAAATTGAGGTAGCATACAGTTTCAGAAGACCCTAGCAAGACTCAATCCAAATACAGCATCTCCTAAACACTTTGTAATTAACTTTGCCAAAGTTAGTATGAAGGAGAAAATCCTATAAGCAGCTGGATGTAAGAAAAGCATTATCTACAATGGGAGAAATATTAGAATGACTATAAATCTCTCAGTCAAAAACTTTCAAGCCAGAAGAGGATGCTCATCAACCTTCAATCTCCTAAAACAAAATAACTTTCAGTCTAGGATCCTTTATCCAGCTAAACAGTGTTTCATTTGTGATGGAGAAATCAAATACTTTACTGACTTAAACATGTTGAAGAAATTTGCCATAACCAAACCAGCTCTCCAGGATATTCTCAGACTCATTCTCCATAATGATCAGTACAATGGTCTATCACCAAAATAAACTCACCCGGAAATTTTTGAACAAAACCTAACTTCCACAGTGGTGAAAGGATTAAAAATATCCACTGGACATTTGAAAAATATGACACCCTAAGTACTTACATGCTTATCAATTCTCTCAATTAATGTGAATGGCTTAAGTTGTCCTCTAAAGAGGCACAGGTTGGCTGACTGGATACATAAACTCAGGCCAGATATCTGTTGAATACAAGAGTCTCGTCTTACCTTAAAGGATAAAAATAGACTCAGGGTGAAGGGATGGACATCTATGATACAGGTGAATGGAAATCAGATAAAATCAGGCATTGTTATTTTATTTATAAATACAATAGACTTTAAACCAACTAAGATAAGGAGGGATGAGGATGGTCACTACATATTTGTAAGGGAAACACTCGACATGAAGAGATTTTGATAATTAACATTTATGCACCCTACCAGAATGCTCCTCAATTTATAAAGCAAACCATAATGGATACGAATAACTTGATATCTTCCAGCACTATAATAGTTGTAGACTTTAACTCTCCTTTGGAAGTTTTGGATAGATACTCCAAGAACAAACTAAACAAAGAAATAATAAACTTGACCCTAGAACAAATATTCTTAACAGACAGCTACGGAACATCTCTTCCTAATAAAACTGAACACACATTTTTCTTATCAGCCTATGGATCAACCTCCAAAATTGGTCATATCTTAGAACACAAGTCTAACCTCAGCAAATTTAAAATAACAGAAATTATTCTTGTATCTTCTCAGACTATCATGGGATAAAAGTTAAACTCAACAGCAACAGGAATCTTCATACTCGAACAAAGTCATGGAAACTAAATAACCTTATGCTGAATGATAGCTGGGTCAAAGATGAGATTAAGAAGGAAATCACCAAATTTTTGGAACAAAATGATTATTTAGACACAAATTATCAAAACCTATGGGATACTGCAAAGGTAGTCCTAAGAGGAAAAGATATAGCCTTGGAAGCCTTCGTCAAGAAAATAGAAAGAGAGGAAGTCGACAACTTAATGGGTCATTCCAAGCAAGTAGAAAAGGAAGAACATTCCAACCCCAAACACAGCAGTAGAAAATAAATAACCAAAATTAGGGAAGAATGAAATGAAATTGAAAACAAGAGCATCATTCAAAAAATCAATGAAATAGAAAGTTGGTTTTTCTAAAAGATTAATAAAATTGATAAACCTTTGGCTAACCTAACCAGAAACAGAATAGTAAAGTCTCTAATATCATCGGTCAGAAATGATAAAGGAGAAATAACAACAGACACCTCAAAAATTCAAAAAATTCTCAATTATTACTACAAAAAACTTTATTCTCAGAAATATGAAAATCTGGAGGAAATGGACCAATACCTGGAAGCACACCACCTTCCTAGACTCAGACAGAATGAATTAGAAATTTTGAATAGACCGATATCAAGCACTAAAATAGCATCCCAAAATCTCCCCAAAACTGAAAGTCCAGGACCAGATGGCTTCACATCAGAATGCTACCAAACCTTTAAAAAAGAACTAGTACCTATATTACATAACCTTTTCCAAAACAGAAAAAGAAAGAATTCTTCCCAACACATTTTATGAAGCAAATATCACCCTGATCCCCAAACCAGGAAAGGATCCAACAAAGAAAGAAAACTATAGACCAATATCATTAAAGAATTTCCTTTCATGATTAGAACACTTAGGAAAATAGGCTTAGATGGGTCATTTCTTAAACTGATAGAGGCCGCCTACAGCAAACCCACAGCCAATGTCATATTGAATGGAATAAAACTGAAAACATTTCCCCTCAGATCTGAAACTAGGCAAAGATGCCCATTGTCTCTTCTGATATGTAACATAGTATTGGAAGCCTTAGCCATCACAATCAAGCAATAGGAGGAGATCAAGGATATTCAAATGGGGTCAGAGAAGATCAAACTCTCACTCTTCACAGATGATATGATCTTATACTGGGAAAACCCCAGGGACTCAACTACAAAACTCTTAGAAGTGATCAAGGGATACAGTAGCATTTCAGGATACAAAATCAATACTTACAAATCAGTAGATTATATATATATCAATAATAGTCAAGCTGAAAATATAGTCAAGGACTCTATTCCTTTCACAGTAGTGCCAAAGAAAATGAAATATCTGGGAATTTACCTAATAAAGGACATGAAAGATCTTTATAAAGAGAATTATAAAACTCTGAGAAAAGAAATAGCTAAAGATGTTAACAAATGGTTGGGAAGAATCAACATTGTTAAAATGTCCATGCTACCCAAAGCAATCTACGGATTTAATGCAGTCTCTATTAAAGTACCATTATGCACCAGAGTTTGAAAAAATAATACTTCATTTCATATGGAATCAGAAAAAACTCAAATAGCCAATACATTACTCAGAAATAAAAACAAATCAGGAGGTATCACATTACCAGACTTTAGGCTATACTATAAATCTATAGTAATCAAAACAGCATGGTTCTGGCACAAAAATAGAGAGGTAGATGTATGGAATAGAATAGTGAACCAAGAGATGAACCCAGTCACTTATTGTCATTTGATCTTTGATAAGCCTATTGAAAACAATCATTGGGGAAAGATTCCCTATGTTACAAATGGTGCTTGGTGAACTGGCTGGAGACCTGTAGAAGACTGAAACTGGACCCTCACCTTTCACCATCAACAAAAATTGATTCTCACTGGATAAACTTTAAACTAAAGACATGAAACTATAAAATACTAGAAAAAAGTGCAGGGAAAATGCTTGAAGAAATCGGCCTGGGAGAACATTTTATGAGAAGGACTCCCCTGGCAATTGAAGCAACACCAAAAGTATATTACTGGGATCTGATCAAACTAAGAAGCTTCTGCACAGCCAAGAGCATGATAAGTAAAGCAAACAGACAGCCTTCAGAATGGGAGATTTTTTTTTATTTAATTTTATTATTAAATCATAGCTGTGTACATTAATGTGATCATGGGGCACCATACACTGGTTTTATAGACCACTTGACATATTGTCATCACACTGTTTAACATAGCCTTCCTGGATGGAAGATTTTTGCAGGTTATATTTCTGACAAAGTTCTGATAACTAGAATCTATAGGCTTGAACTAATCAATAGGAGAAGAACAAATAACCCTATTTCTTTGTGGGCAAGGAACTTGAACAGAAGTTTCTTTGAAGAAGATAGGCGCACAGCCTACAAACACATGAAATAATGCTCATCATCTTTAATCATCAGAGAAATGAAAATCAAAACCACTTTGAGATATCATCTAACTCCAGTAAGATTAGCCCACATCACAAAATCCCAAACTACAGATGTTGGTGTGGATGAGGAGAGATGGGAACATTTCTATACTGCTGGTGAGAAGGCAAGCTAATATGGCCTTTTTGGAAAGAATTTTGGTGAATACTCAAGGAATTAAAAGTAGACCTATTGTTCAATAGTGCAATTCTTCTACTAGGTTTATACCCAGATGACCAAAAATCATTTTAAAACAAAGACATTTGCAACAGAAGGTTTATTGCAGCTCAATTCATAATTGCCAAGTCATGGAAGGAGCCCAAGTGCCCATCCACTCATGAATGGATTAACAAATTGTGGTATGTGTACACCAGGGAATACTATGCAGCCATAAAAAGATGGAGATTTTACATTTTTTACATTTACCTATATGGAACCGGAACATACTTTTCTTAGTAAAGTATCTCAAGAATGGAAGAGAAAGTATCCAATGTACTCAATACTACTATGAAACCAATTTATAATCACTTACATATTCATACAAATGGTAAAACATAGCTATGTCCAGAAAGAAGGAGGGAATAGAACAGAGAGGGGAAGGGAGTGGGGAGGCCAGGAGGAGGGAGTGTATTTGATGGGAACTCACCTAATGTGCACAGTGCAATGGTACATTTCAAAACTAATAAGTATAGAATATAAACGTCTTAGCACAACAAATAAGTGAGATGATGGTTATGTTAATCAGTTAGATGTAAGCATTCCAGATCGTGTATCAAATCAGTACCTTGTACCCCTTAAATGCATTAATGTACACAGTTATGATTTAATAAAAAATAAACTATCAAAAAAAGAAACATTTAAAACTGTAGTAGAGGAGAAACATTCCTTTTAGCCTGACAAAGGCAGAAGCAGGAGAAGTTATTACACGTGTAAGGGTAAGGAATAGAGATACCAACATAGAAAGGAAATAGAATGGGCTTAAAGTGCTCGCTTTCTGTGGGTATGTGAGACAAAGAGAAGAATGTGCAAGCTAGAGGAGGATGGGAATTTAGGAGAACTTAGAGATTTGGGTTGGGTATTGATTTGATGTGCCTGAAGTTAGAGATATAAATGGTGAAGGGCAAGATGTAAATGCTGAGCAAGACCCGCTTTTAAACTCTATTATATTTTATGTATTTTTAGTGTGCCTTATCCACCTTCCTGGGGAGGTGTATGTTTCAGTGTTAGGACTCAGCAACAAAAGTGGCCCAGACTAACTGATTGCCTTCCAGTAATTTACCATCCAGTTGATCAAATTTCCAATGAAATTGTGCAGTCACACTCCACTGTGTTCTTCTTTGGGATATTTCAAAGCTATTTGGTGACTTTTAAGCTTTTTACACTTAAGGAATGTCACATGGGAACATTGGTTGGCTGAAGATGAATCTAAGGATTTAGGGAAGTGGGTCTCAGGTCTAAGGCAAGTCAAAATCTCAGAAAGTGAGCTTGTTTCTCCGACTGACATAGATCAATGATTCTCTTGTTCACTATACAAAGTCACCACCAGGAGGGTCTGGACTACATGGCGATGATTCCAGGGCATCCAGTCATGAATTATTATTATTTTTTGGTAGATGCTCCCAAGGAGATTATTATTCTATTAATTTTCATATCATAATTTGAAGATTAACTTGAGAATGGCATGTGTATCCCTTAAGGGTTCTTGAAAATCCTAAATGAACCATGTCTGTGCTTTCATTAAATCTATAAAAGCCAATCCTGTCTGCATTTACAATGTCATCTCCTTGTTATCAATTTCCTCTTATGTTCTCCTCCCACTGCAGCAAAAGAAATGTAAGCCTGGAAATTTCTCTTTGTGTTGCTCTATAAGGACATATTTTAACAAATACTGAAAAGAGAAAAAGGGCTGAGAGTGAGAGAGAGAGAGAGGAAAAAACAAAAGAAAGGCAGAAAAAAAAAGGAGAGATATTTTTATTATTTTTACTTTCTGGTACTGTGTGCTTTCCTGTCTTTCCTTACTTCTGGCTTTTCATATTTGTTTTTAAAATACATAAACTCTGGAGCATCCTGAAAATTGAATCTCCAGCTCAGCTGTGAATGGAAATCAAGGATCAGCGAGTGATGAGGGCACTAAGGCAATATCTGCAAACATCCTACAGAATTTTATTTTTGAAAATGGCCCGAGTTCCCTCCACTCTTTCCTGCCTCCTCTGTGGCCATTTCCCCACCCTAAAGACTAGAGACATCTTGTGCAGAAACCACCCAGGGAGCCTTAGGGAGAAACAAGGGCTGCACTGATCCATTTTTCCATCTGCATGGAGCAATGCGTATTTTGGTACAGTGTTAAAAATCCTCAAGCAATTTCTCTCCTGTCACAAGTTTAAAGAATATCTATGAATGAGTCAGCCTGGGAGTTGCCATGGTAACAATTCTCATCCCTTTGGAGCCAATCCCCTTCTGATGTTGCCACAGAAATACCTTAGTTTCAGGAATATCTGAAGTGTTCCATTGCATTTAAATATTCATTAGGTTACATATGCATCCCCAATTTTGCAAAATTACCTGACTAGAAATCATTTTTAGAGAACTATAAATAGACCTGTTACGTCATGCTTCTTTCTTCCAGAAGATGAAAGACAAGTCCATAAAAATCCTTCCTGTACTCACAGTACAGCCTCTCTCCCGCTGCCTCCCTCTCCTCCTCCTCCCTCTCTTCATCCCTTTTCCTGGGTGGGTGTGTGTTTGAGCATGTATGCATGTAATCAGCTTTCTTCATATTTGAAGAGGACACTGGACAGTGATTATAAGCCCCAATTTTCAGGAGAGTGGTTGGAAGTACTTGTGGGTCTGCCACACACAACTGCATGTGAATGCAAATGACTCTGTAGTTTAGTGTGGAGTCTCTATGGACAGCATTTGTGTGGTTTTCTGATTTATATTCCAGGGAAGATCTGCTTGGCAGAATAAAATTGCTTGTAGCTGCCATACCACCAAAAAGAGAAGTCCAGCTTCCTCTTTGACAAGAAAGGTTTTCAATAATCTGGCTCAGCCTACTTTCCCCTCATCCTTTTCCCCTTGACTACCTGCTCACTCAGGCATAACCCTCCACAGACACAAGGAGTGACTCGGTGTTTCCTTAACATTCTTGTATTTCTTGTATCACTGTCATAGGTTTTATTTTTTTCCATTGTTGAAGGTTAAAATCCTACTTATCTATAAGGCCCAGTGGATTCCGTTTATTCAAAGCCTTTCCCAATTCCCATTTCACGCCAAATGAGCCTGCCCCTTTTTTTGTTATTTTGTTAATGCTTTTTTGTTATTTATACATTCTGCTTGATATACGTGGTAACGATCTAAGTAGTCATCTGGCTCCCAATTTATGTTCATCAGGGAGTATGTGGCCTGTGTCTCTTTCTCCTCTGTGTACACACAATGCCTAGCATGTGTACACCAGCAGGTGTCTACTGGATTTAAATAGATCTGTATCAACATTCTCTCCATGGCACAGGAAAACAGCCACCCGAGGAGCTTTGGGGTTCTGATTGCTCAAGACATAATAGACCAATCATAAAGCACATGGTCCTGGTTTGAGACAGGTCTTCTTTCTTCCGCAGGGCATATGATGACCCCACTTCTGAGGGAAGCATGTCACGCTGTCAGCTGCGGTGGTTTCTCTAAAATCCACTGCTGTCCTACCCTTCTGGAAACTGCAGCAGTATTGTATATAAGTAGGATTTGGAGTCAAACAGATTTGAATCCAATCCCAGTTTTGTCTTTTACTAGCTCTACTACCAAGCCCCTCAACCGTTATGAAGTCCACTTTCCTTACTCGTTAAATACTAAATAATTTAAACAATGTAATAAAGAGCTTAGCACAGCACTAGGTACATAATTATGTGTTTAACAAACAGTAATGATTACTACTACGAGTATAACTCAGGAATGTTTCAAGATATGCTTTATTTCAAATGTTCTCACAATACCACTGCACACCCCCTCTGTGACTGGTACATGAAATAGTCTTCTGACAGTGTGCACGTCCACAACTTCCATTTTTTATATATATACTTATTTTATTTATGTACCTAGTGCTGTTCTAAGCTCTTTATATATGTATTTGACCGTATCTTGGCCAAATTACTTTCCTAGGCTCTCCTCAACTCTCCGGTACACAGAAAGAACTTGTACAATCTGGGAAGTAGGACATAGATTACTCTTGAATATTCATGGTTCTCGTAACCATGGTCTATGCTGGATAGGAACTCTCTCTTGAGTTTGAATGTAAGACTTGCAGTTAGTAGCCTGGAGCAGAAAGATGCACAAAAAGGAAGGAGGCAGTATGTAGTAAAAAAACAAAGACAAAAACGAAACAAAAACAGCTGCTGGCTAAAGCAGGGGATCAGAAATGCTTATAGGTAAAACAAAGATAATGAACGTTAGAGCAACAGGAAGTAAAGGTGTCATTTCAGGGCCAAACGATGTCTAGGGTTGATGGTGGATCCTGAGCTGGGTCCTGGCTCCCTGCGACACCCAGTGTGTGTGTGTGGGGGGCTGTTTCCAGTTCTGAAAGACTGCACGTCTCATCAACTCGACCAACAGGAGCGCATCTGCTCTTACAGTCTGGAAGAACCTGCCTCAGCATCAGGACATTGCTGATGTTTCCATGACATTCCTACTGTCTGGCACCTACTCCAAGGCATCATTTATTCATCTACCAACTGTTTGAGCACCTACTATGTTCCAGGTACTCTATTAGGCCTTAGAACCTCAGGGAGAGTGACTTTCCCGCCTCTGTGCTACCACAATATTTTGCTATTAAACTTCATATGCCATATTGCATTTGTCTAATTATGTCTCTGTACTCCCTCATAGACTGAAGTCTCAGCAGGCGTGTTTGCTTTTTACCACATCATACACAATGCCCAGAACATAACAGATATTCATTAACAATATTAGACATTTGCATAGAAGAATAAATTGATCAAACAGTGCTAAGTGTGATTTTTTTGGTGACACTGATATAATTTTTTGAAGAGCAGTACAAATGGTTTCTCTAACTTATTAAGGTTTGACTCAAATTCTTTTGGCTTGACAAATGGATAATAAAATGACACACATTCAGTAGAAGCCAAATTGCACATTCTGAATTTTGATCTTTTCCTGAGCTAGCAATGTGAGCTAAGAGAGGTGGGGAACCACTGGCCTCAAGGGCACATGTGACCCTTCAGATCCCTTAGTGTGGCTCTTCAAACAAATTCAAACTTCACAGAACAAACCCTTCATTGAGATTTGTTTTGTAAAATTTGGATTCACTCAAAGGGCCCCACTCAAAGATCCAGAAGCGCCCCCCACTCCATCTTCTGGCAAGGCCACGACTTCCCCACCCACTGAGTTCCTAGGTTAGATGCATAAAGCAAATCTTCAACTTAATAATGTTTTCAACTTACTATGGTTTCATTGGGGTATAATCTCATAAGTCAAGGGGCATCTGTATGCAAGGTTGAGATCAATCTTATTTTATTTCTAGCTATGGAGTTGTGAGCAACCTTCCTCCAAGCTTATAATAATTGATTTGGCAGACAAATAAGAATTTTTGCAAGTTCAAACTGTCTGAAAGTTCTATATTGTGCCCCCTAAGTGTTTAATCCCATGAATACTCAGTAAAATTTGCTCTTTGTATAGCCCATTTGATGAGATTTTTGGCAATGTCAAAATAAGGACTTAAAGCAAGGTTCTCTGGTATTTCATGGAAACTATTTTTTAACATTATCATAGAAGACAAAGTGATAGGATCCATTTCATTTTTTCCAGTCAGCAATATTATAGAAAAATGGCCAATTCCCTTCATTTGTAACTCCTTCCAGATGTTCAAAAATGAAATGTTGATTTCAAACTCTTAAGAACAAAAGCCTAGTTGTAATTTCCAAAGGGATTTTGTCATATGTAGATGAGACTATATTATTTATTTGATTATTTTGACTAGAAGATTTTTTTTTTGTTAAAGACAGAGTCTCACTTTCTTGCCCTTGGTAGGAGTGCTGTGGCATCCCAGCTCACAGCAACCTCCAGCTCTTGGGCTTAGGCGATTCTCTTGCCTCAGCCTCCTGAGTAGCTGGGACTACAATGGGAGCTGGGACTACAATGCTTGACACAACACTCGGCTTGACTAGAAGATTTAATAGTGAGGATTCCTGAGAAGATTTCGAAAGGGAAATACCCATGAAAATACTGTAAGAGACAACTGGTATCCAGAAGGTGCTTACAAAGAAATGGAATTAATATTTTTTGACCATCTTCAATAGAGCAGATACTTTTGAGAACAGCTTGATTGAGGTGTAGCTGATATGCAGTAAACTGGCCATGTTCAATGCATGTAATTTGATGAGTTTAAACATATGCACTTCAAAAACCGTTACCACAATCATGCCCTGCAAAAGTTTTCTTCTATTCATTTGGATTGTTTTGTTTTGTTTCTGTGATACAGACTCCTATCATGTTATATGATGGCTACCTGCTTAACAAACTTAGAAGTACATGACACAATGTCATTGACTATAGGTACCATGCTCATACGGCAGCTCTCTAGAACCAATCAGTGTAAAGTATTGATTATGCAAGATAAAATAGTCCTGGATCAGACACCTTGCTATCACGTTCTATATGTTATCTCATGTAATCCTTTTAGCAGTTTATAAAATCAGATGTAATGATATAAAGACTGAGGTTGAGAGTGATTAGAAGGACTCGTTGTGGTCGGGTGCAGTGGCTCATGCCTGTAACTCTAGCACTCTGGGAGGTGGAGGCAGGTGGATTGCCTGAGCTCAGGAGTTCAAGACCAGCCTGAGCAAGACTGAGACACCACCTCAACTAAAAATAGAAAAAGAAAGAAAACTAGCTGGGTCCAAAAGTTTGAGGTTGCTGTGAGCTATGATGCCACTGCATTCTACCCAGGGCTACAGAGAAATTGTCTCAAAAAAAAAAAAAAATCAAAAAACAAGGTTTTGTGGTTGTAAACATCTGAGGTGAGTCTTAAATCCACTTTGGTGCCCAATCCAAAGTTGTACTGTTTCACAATAGGCCACCTATAAAGGGGTTGAATAGTGGCCCCTGCAAAGATATGCCATGGACTAACTTCCGAAACTGGTAGAAGTAACTTTAATTTGGCAAAAGGGACATTGCAGATGTTATTAAATTAAAGATCTTGAGATGAGATCATTCTAGATTATTTAGGTGGGACCTAATTCTGAGGACAAGTGTCCTTACAAGGGATTTATGAGGGAGAAACCAAGAGTTAGGCAACCACCAGCCAGGAAACATAGACAAGGAAGATTTTCTCCCAGGACCTCCAAGGAGACCACCACCCTCCCGACATCATGACCTTGAACTTCTGACTGCTGAGAGAGTACATTTCTGTTGTTTTAAGCCACTCTGCTTGTAGTAACTTATTATGGTAGCCATAGGAAACTAACACACCTCTTAGAGTTGTTCTTTTGAATTTTAGATAGTTTTTGGATATTCACAAACATCATTAGAAACTAAGTCAAAGTTATCAGTAACATTTTGGTACTTAGAATATCACGTCTTATGTGGAATATGGACTTTACTGTGGTTCTTGCCTTCCATGTGGTCAGGGGGAAAAGATGGACACATATAAAACAATGGAAGGTATTTATTCATATATTTAGAAATATTTCTCTAGTGTATGTTTTGAAGGAAACATATTTGTATGTGCTGAGGATGCAACAGTGAACCAGATAGAAAACATGTCTAAAGGTCCAGGGAGAAGTAACAGCTCGTTCTGGTTTCTAAAGGAGAAACAAACGTGGTGGGTTAGACCAGAGGTTCTCCACCTTTTTTGGCCCCCAGGACCAGTTTAATGGAACACAATTTTTCCACACATAGTAGGAGGGGCTGGTTTGGGGATGATTCGAGGGCTTTACATTTATTGTGCAATTTATCTGTTGTATCCATTTTCTATTACATAGACAACTATTTTAAATTGCACATGAACTTTATGGATATCCTGTATATAATGAAATAATTATACGAGTCAGAATGAGCAGGAGCCCTGAGCTTGTTTGGCTGCACTAGATGGCCCCGCTGCTAAAATCACTGCCTCAGCTCCACCTCGGATCATCACGAGATAGATTCTCATAAGGAGCACACAGCCTAGACTCCATGCCTGTGCCGTTTACAGCAGGGGCCACACTATGAGAATCTAATGCCACAGCTGACCTGACGGGAGGCAGAATTTGGGCAGTGACCGGAGTGATGGGGAGCCACTGTAAATACAGGTGAAGCTTCTCTCACTCCTTCACCTCTTACCTCCTCCAATGTGGCCCCTTCCTAACTGGCTACAGATGGGTACCAGTGTGCAGCCTGGGGGTTGGGGACCACAGGGTTAGAGGAACAAAAATGATGCTTAAGATGTGTTAAGCGTGTCACTAGAAATGAGTGTATTTATTTATTTATTATTATCGTTGACTCAGCTAGCATCTAAGCCAACTATTAGAATTTGCTGACCATAGGCAGTGTTATATTCTTTCTCAATATGCAAATGTAAGTACCAGGGTACAGGGTCCATCTGACCCAGCAAGGAAGCAGGTGACTGCTTGGAAGGTTGGATGTTAGGTAATAACGAGCACTTCCAAGTGTCTTCTCCATCTGAGTGCAATGCAGTAGCCACCATTACAGCTGGAATTCTAATGGAAAGCATGTTAATGGAGGCTGAGGTGGGTGGATTGCCTGAACTCATGGGTTCAAGACCAGTCTGAGCCAGAATGAGACCTCTCTAAAAATAGCCAAGCGTTGTGCCAGGCGTCTGTAGTCCCAGCTACTTGGGAGGCTAAGGCTAGAGAACCACTTAAAGCCCAAGAGTTGGAGGTTGCTGTGAGCTGTGACACCACAGCACTCTACCCAGGGCAACAAAGTGAGACTCTGTCTCAATAATAAATAAATAAATAAATACATAAATAAATAAATTCACTCTTTCTATCCCTAGAGTTTACTTCAAAATGTTTCCATGACAGTGTTTATGTGTAAGTGTGGGCGTATGCATTCCTCCCGTCAAGACAAGCTTTCAGCAAAAATCCTTGACATTTTAGGACAGAATGTTCTAAGAGGGAATGAAACTATTAGTAATAAGGATAAAATAAAATGAGGGACACCACTGAAGTCATTTCACACACTGTGCAGTGTGCCTGGGCTCGGCACTGCTGGACAGGTGTTGCTCACCCCCATGGCGTATTAAATAAGAGAGAAAATGTGAAACCTTTTTGGTGCTCACCTCCAATCTCCCTCTTCTGACCTGCCAGCCCTTAGGTGGAAGAAGCATTTTATCTTGCTGTGCTCATTCATAACATCATCGGACAGTCATCCCAGAGTACTGCTATGAAGAGTAACGGTATTAACATTCCGAATGCAGTGCACAGCATGTTTTTAATTCATAAGGAAAAATACAGTAGAGCCTCCATAGTTGATCACCTCCCTATACTGACCATCTCCTAAAGTTGACCTGATTTTCATAGAGCAGACACGCACCACACGTATGTATCAGTACAGTCGGCCCAGTTCCTTATGTTGGACACCTCTGTATGTTGACCAGTTTGTTCCAGTTCCTAGGGTGGTCAACTTATAGAGGTTATATTGTACATTCGCAATGCTGGTTCTCAGCAGGAAGGTCAAAGAAATTGTTCATGGTACGAGGACCAGGTGGGATGATTGCAGAGGTAATTTCAACAGAAGGAAATTGATAAAGAAGAGACATATTTATCCTATAATATACACACAAATGCTCAAAAGGATACTGAAAATCACTGATTCAAGTGGAAATTATTTAATTTTCATATCCCAGGCACATCCTGGCCATTCATGAACTTGGGTACCATTCTGGATTTTGTCTTCCTTCCTCCTTTTCTTCCCACAGCCAATGAATTACCAATTTCCTTAGAAATATACTTCAGAACTTAGATATATACTTCAAATTTATCTCCCCACTTTCCTACTGGTCTTAGTTCAGCTCGCAATTCACAATCCACTGTTGAATAACTTTGTAATTCTAATTAATTTCCTATTCTTCAATCCACTAACTCTTCCAAACCCATGGGTAACATTGTGGTCAGAATAATCAATTTCTTTTTTTTTGTTGTTGTTGTTGTTGTTGTTGTTTTTGTAGAGACAGAGTCTCACTTCATGGCCCTCGGTAGAGTGCCGTGGCCTCACACAGCTCACAGCAACCTCCAACTCCTGGGCCCAAGCGATTCTCTTGCCTCAGCCTCCCGAGTAGCTGGGACCACAGGCGCCCGCCACAACGCCCGGCTATTTTTTGGTTGCAGTTTGGC